>NC_069503.1:607582801-607740301 GCF_027579735.1 Bombina bombina | reverse complement strand
AAGAGAGCCCCTTCTTGCCTGATAGCAGTAGATGGGGACCGAGCATAGTTGAGGCACGGCAAGGGGTTGAGGTTATGGGCAGGGACTTAGTAGTTTGTAGCAGTGGGGGGCGGACTGCTAGGGGTAGAAGAGGAGGTAGGGGCAGAAGCCAGAGGGGTGGGGGACCTGGACCTGGTCAGAGGGAAATGAGTAGGAGTAGGGGCAGGGGCAGACTCGAGGTGCAGGGACAGGTAGGAGTGTGGGGCAGGTAGGAGGGCAGGATGTGGGTGTGGCTATCAATAATGTGATGCCCCTTTGTTCCACAGGTGATCTGGATGAGTTGGACGGCCTCCCCTGCAGTGCCGGCAGGGGGGAGCCACTGGCTTCAGCAATTCTGGACAACGACAGTGGTTCCATCTGGGTGGATACAGCCTACAGCGATCTGGACGGGGAAGATCTCAGCGAAGAGCTACCTGCAGGACATTCTACAGAAGACCAGGTAGGAGAACTGGCTGCCTTGGCGCAGCTGCTGCAGACACTATCACCCATACGGGGTTCTGGGGGGCAAAGGGGGGCCAGGACTGGGAATGGGGAGAGGGGGACACATGGGGGAAAACATGTGTCAGGGAGCTAGGGAGCAATATGTTGATGCCATCCATTTCTCAGGTGGAGAGGCACAACCTAGCGGGACACAGCAGGGGTTAGATAGATACAGGACATGAACGGCCTAGAGGGGGCTCTAGGTCTCCTGCAAGAGGGAGGCGCACCCGGGAGGTGCCGGACTCCCCCACGTAGGGAAGGCTGGAAGGGACTGAGAATATCCAGACCAGAGACAGGAGATCTAGGTCTCCTCCTGTCAGGAGCTCATCTAGGTAAGACACTTCAAGGAGGGGACAAGAGTCGAGGAGGAGGGACACGGCGGTCCCATCTAGCCTGAGTGGGAAGAGGGATAGCCAGGGAGGTGTGCAACCAGGACCTAGCACAGAGCCTACAGTAACAGGTGAGACGGCTGGACAGGCGGGGAGGGGCAGCGTGACTGGAGGTGTGTGTGGTGAGGGGATCTCAGAGGCTTTGATTAAGGGCCTGCAAGACCTGCTGCAGTTAGTGGCAGGGCAATCGGTTAAGGGAGAAAGGGCAGGACCGGTTGCGATGGGGAGTGTTCTGAAAAGGCATGGGTACCGCCTACAACAGCGGCAGAAGGGCCGGGACTGGCAGCAACGGCACCAGTGCCAACGGTGGGGGTGACAGGCGTGGCGGGAGCAGGGCAAGCAGGGGGCAGCCTTAAGATTTCGGAGCAAGCTTTTAGACGCCCATGTTTATGCACCATTGGGCCTCTGGGCATTAATTTGACCCCAGAGTTGAAGGAACGTATTTGGAAGCAGGAATATTTAGAAATATTTGCATTGCTTCCCCTGGATCAGGTGTGGGAAGTGGAGGACACCAAAGGGCATCAGACAAAAAAGGAGGAGGAGGAACGTAAAAAACGTTACATGAAGTTGCCCAAAACTTTTGGGAACTGGTCCAAGGCATTTTGCATTATGGCCAGTGTCATCTGTGAGAAATTTGCTGATCAAGGGGCGGCATTATTTTGCTACTTAGACGAGATTGCGGGAGCTTATAGGACGTACGGGAGCATGGCATGGTAGCGGTACGACGAACAATTTTGTCAGCGCATCTACATCCGTCCTGAAATGAGATCGGACGATAGGGATATGGGCATTTGGCTCAGGATAATGACCCCTCTGCACTCGGGCAGGTCCTTTCAAACCGCCTCAGTGGCAGGGAGCTCAGGTAGCGGTGTTTCAGCAGTGGCAATTAGGAAAGGGATGTGTTTTCAATACAATGAAAGCACATGCAGGTTCGGAGCCTCATGTAAATACAACAAGCACGAGTGCTCCAGCTGCGGGAGTGCTCACTCCATGTCAAAGTGCTTCAAGAAAGGGAAAATGGGAGGGAAGGCAGGGGAATCCGTTGCTCAGAGCACGGACTCCAGTGAAGGTAAGAGAGATGGTGCCCTGGTTAGAGCTGTACGGTAGGACATAGGGTAAGGAGGCAGACGCGGAGCTGTTATTGTTGGGTTTTAGCTCTGGTTTCGTGATTCCGTTTGAGGGGCAAGGCAGTGTTGACGTTGTTGAGAATTTGAGGTCAGCCAGAGACTTTCCAAGGGTGGTTTGGGATAAGCTTAAAAAAGAGGTTGATTTGGGGCGGATGGCCAGCCCTTTCGTTTGTCCGCCGGTACCGGGATTAAGGGTGTCTCCGTTAGGAGTTGTCCCCAAGAAGGTGCCTGGGCAATTTAGGTTGATTCACCATCTGTCTCATCCTAAAGGGAGTTCGGTTAACGATGGGATTGACCCCGCGCTGACGCAAGTCAGGTATGCCTCGTTTGACAAGGCTGTCGCCTTGGTCAGAGAGGCGGGGAATGGAGCACTCCTGGGAAAAGTGGACATTGAGGCTGCTTTCAGGCTGCTTCCGGTCCACCCTATTTCTCTTCATTTGCTAGGGTGTTATTTGAAGGGGAGTACTTTGTGGACTTGTGCTTGCCCATGGGGTGCTCCATTTCGTGCACGTATTTCGAGAAATTCAGCAGTTTCATAGAATGGGTCGTGAAACGGCGCACGGGTGTCAGATTAGTCATCCATTATTTGGATGACTTCTTGTTTGTGGGACCTGCAGGGTCCCAGGTTTGCCAACATTTGATGTCGGTTTTTTCAGAGGTCGCGGCTGACTGGGGTATCCCGGTGGCTGCTGAGAAAACGGAGGGTCCAGTAACTGAATTGAGTTTTTTGGGGATCCAAATAGACTCTGTGGCCGGGGAATGCAGGTTACCCCTGGATAAGGTGAGGGACCTGGTGGGGGTGTTGGAAGGGTTTTTGGGTAGGAGGAAGGTGAAGCTGAGTGAGATGCAATCCCTGTTAGGCAAGCTCAGTTTTGCTTGCTGTGTCATTCCAGTTGGAAGGATCTTTAGCAGAAGGCTTTCCCTGTGTTTGACAAAGGAGTTAAAGGATGATTTGGGAGTGTGTGTCATATTTTTGAGACATTTCAATGGAGTGACCATGGTGCAAGAGTTTTTCATGGCAGGGGCTGACCTGCACCTGTTTACAGATGCGTCAGGTGCGATAGGGTTCGGGGCTTACCTTGGGGGAAGATGGTGCGCCGACTCTTGGCCGGCGGCCTGGGTGGCAGCAGGGTTAACCAAGAACTTAGTGTTCTTGGAATTGTTCCCATTGGTAGTGGCAGTCAAATTATGGCATGGGGAGCTTCAGAACAAGAAGGTGATGTTTCATTCAGACAACATGGGGGTGGTGCAGGCGCTTAACCGGCTGACAGTCAATTCCCCCCCCCCCCTGTGGTGAGACTCCTCAGAGTTTTTGTGCTGGAATGCCTGCGCTTTAACATACTGTTTAAAGGGGTGCACGTACCTGGGACTGCTAACATCATTGCTGATGCTTTGTCTCATTTGCAGTGGGACCGGTTTCGGAAGGAGGCTCTGGGAGCCGATCGAGAGGGAATGAGATGCCTGGCAGACCTTTGGTTTTTAGGTACCCAGGCTTGATGTCTTTGGTTCGGGGAGCAGTATCTCTGAACACTTGGAGGGCATATAGGCAGGTGTGGAGGCAGTGGTTGGAGATGTTGTTGAAATGGTGGTCATTGTCTGGGCAGGATCCGGTTGGATACTGTTGAAATGGGTAGAGGAGTGGAAACAATTGGGGGTTTCTAGGGCTGTTGTAAAACGGAGGGTGGCGGCTTTAGCCTTCCTGTGTAAGGTTATGGGGCAGGAGGATATCACAAAAGTTTTCACGGTGTGTATGGCAGTTCGGAGCATTTGTGTGGGGCGAGTTACGGTGGATAATAGGCGGCCGGTGAGTTTTGATTTGCTCCTCAGGGTGGTGGAGCTATTGCCGGGCGTGTGCTCATCGGAGTTGGAGGCAGCCTTGTTTAGGGCTGCTTTCGTTCTGGCCTTTTTCGGCACCTTTAGGGTTTCTGAGTTGGTGGCGGTGAATAAATCAGGAACCGGTGGTTTGCAGATTGGGGACGTGACTGATCAAAGACTGACAGATTTGGGAGAGGGAAGCTTATACAGCCGGTTGAATCGGTGGCGAGTTATTTAGGAAAGTGGCCAGTGGGAGAAGGGTCCTTTCTGGTTTATGAAAATGGGATGGCGTTATCGAGATTTCAGTTTGTGGCAGTTTTCCGTAGAATTATTGGGTTGTTGGGTTTGCAGATTAAAGAATTCAGTTTGCATTCGTTTCGGATCAGGGCGGCAACAGAAGTGTTTGATAGAGGTTTGGGGGAGGATGTGATTAAGAGAATTGGGCGCTGGCAGTCTGAAAGATTTAGGGGGTATGTGAGGCCAGAATAAATGCTCAGTTGATTTTATTATGTTTTGACAGGTCCGGTGGCATGTTGGATCGTTGGACACTAGTTCGTTTATTGGGCTAGAAGGGCAGTGATCGCTTCTGGAAATGCACTCAGATGGGCTGGGTGGAGTCGGATGTCAGTTTTAAATGGTTCAGGGTCAGGGGTTTGCGGTAGAGTGAGGTGGTGAGGTTAGTGGTGGGCTATGCCCGTTTATTCAAGCCGTCTTCAATTCTGATTATTCATGGTGGCGGGAATGACCTGGGTTTTATGTCCCAAAAAGATCTAATAGACTGTATAAAGAGAGACATATCTAGGCTTTGGCAGTTATTCCCAGGTCTCATTGTGGTTTGGTCCGAGATCGCACTGAGATTGCTGTGGAAGGCAGCTTGGGATGTTAAGAGCTTGGAAAATTCAAGAAAGAACGTAAACAGAGTTATAACAGGTTTTGTAATGAGAGCCGGGGGGATTGGCATTCGCAATGTAGAATTTGAAGGGGAATCGGGTCGTTGTTTTTTTTCGTAAGGATGGGGTACATCTAAACGAGGTTGGGCAGCAGTTGTTTATATTTAACATCAAAGAAGGGGTTGAAAAGGCCTTAGCCCGGTTGGGTGGGGCTCAGCCTTAGGCCTTGCTGTGGCGGGTGTTTGCCTATTTTAGGTCAATAACTGGCTAGTGGTACCTCCTGCTGGGTCACAGGGGAGAGATTCAGAACTGTGGGGCGTGTGCCTGGGTTCGGCAACACGCGTGTTTGGTGGGCAAGCACTCTTGTTAATGTTTATGTTGTTATTTATGATATTTATTAAGTATTTAATAAAATTGGTCTTCGGTCTTTTCACCCCAGTATGGTTGTCAGTCTGTTATTTAAGAGAGCGAATCGACACTAGGTGGGTCAATTCACCCTGTATGAGGGCATGGAAGGAGGGGTGGATGAACCCCTCCTCCTGTGGACCCGCAAAAGTTGGGGTCAAGTGTAGGTGAGAGGGGTGGAGTATAGTAGGAGAGAAATAGAAGAACAGGAAGTAGGGCAGCAGTTTAGGAAAGGTGACAGAAGGAAGCTCCATCCCTCCCTCCCTGAATTTTAGATGGTTTTAGGGAATGTCGCAGTATTCTGGTGGCGGGTGTTTGCCTATTTTAGGTCAATAACTGGCAAGTGGTACCTCCTGCTGGGTCGCAGGGGAGAGATTCAGAATTGTGGGGCGTGTGCCTTGGTTCGGCAACACACGTGTTTGGTGGGCAAGCACTCTTGTTAATGTTTATGTTGTTATTTATGATATTTATTAAGTATTTAATAAAATTGGACTGCGGCCTTTTCACCCCAGTATGGCTGTCAGTCTGTTATTTAAGGGATCGAGTGGACACTAGGGGGGTCAATCCAAAAATAAACAAAAAAGTTTATTTTCGAAGGTGAATCAGTAAGTTGGGCAGATCTACAATGTGCATTTGTTTGAATAAAACGGGGTTGCCAAGCCTCTTAGGTCAAACTTTAGAATGTTTAAAACCTATTTTAGATATACAAAGAAAATTGAGACGTTAATATCCCTTTAAGCAATAAGGCTGGGAAATTCATTAATTTATGAAGAGTTTTATATGAGGCAGTTTAAGATTCAAAACTGCGATCTCTGATCCTTAAACACTACATTGTCACAAGTTCATGCTCAAACATCTGGGATCTTTTAAGGCAAATAAAAATAGAGATCCTGCCCACCTCCCTTGATAATAATTGGTGATCTCTTGTTTTTAGCATATATATATATATATATATATATATATATATATATATATATATATATATATATATATATGCTATAAATTAATTAAGCTTAAGCTTTATAGGAAATATGGGCAGCCGTCTCAATGTTCCATGCACAGTAAAAATGTGTTTTTTTATGATAAAATTAACTCATGTACATTTCAACTTTCAGTTTTGTCCCTCTTTAAACTCTACTCTATACACATAACATTAAAAAAATGTAAATCAATAATTCCCTAATAACATGATTCAGTCTAATAAACTGAATGAAATGTTTAAACTGAACATATCAATATTTATCTTGTGGCTTAGAAACTAAAATAAAAGGATACCATGTTAGTACAGGAAGTCATACCATAGAGTACAGATTACAACCTTATTATATTTATATATACAAATGATTATCAAAAATTACACAATGTGCATTATAAATGTACTACACATATTCCAAAACCCGGAATTCCAAAATCCAAATATTATAAATTCCAAACATTTTAATTAATATTTTTTTCAAAAAGTAGAACTAAAAATAAGGAAGTATAGATTATTAAAATATTTACTGTGGGCCAGATTACAAGTGGAGCGCAAAATATTGCTTACGCAGGCACGATTTTTGCGCTGCACTTAGTAACACCAGTGCACGCAAACGTGCGCTGGTATTGCAAGTTTAGCACAATGCGAACGCAACCTCGCATTTGCAATGGGAGCCTCATTCTCATGCCATCAGACACAGCTGAGAACCTAGTGCAGTGAAGGGGGTAAGTTGCGTAGCGATGGGCAGCAAAGTGTAAATATATATGTATATTTACACATTTACGGGCGCGTGGATCAATTAGCTTTCCACTTGTAAACTAGCTCTAAGACTTAAATTGAACTCTTGGAATATAGTTTAAAACTGGCAAATTTAAGAATGGATTAGTAAGAATTAAATGTTTCAGCCACACACAATGTATTATAACAAAGTTTGATATTGTATAATTTTAATAGGAAATATTTCCTTCCGCCCAGTTGTGCAAATGTAATATTAGTTACTTTTGAAAACGGCATGCTTCTGAAAATTATTTTTTTTTTAACATCCTTAGAACTTTACAGTGTATTTTTAAACACCAGGAATGTTATGTCTTGCCAATTTTTCCTTACTGCCAAATCCTATTAGCATAAATGCATAAATGAAAGGTTTATTTTAAAAGATAAATTACTTTACACAAACAGTAATGAGGGTGCTGTTAGTGATTGAAAATTATTTCCAACATCTTCCCTTGGCATAACTGACTTGAGGTCTTTCTCAGTGCAAAGCACAGCAAATGTAAGTGTGTGTGTGTATGTATATGTGTGTGTGTATGTATATGTGTGTGTATATGTGTGTGTGTATGTATATGTGTGTGTATATGTGTGTGTGTATATGTGTGTATGTATATGTGTGTGTATGTATGTGTGTGTGTGTGTATGTATGTATGTATGTGTGTGTGTATATGTTTGTGTGTGTATGTATCTGTGTGTGTATTTGTGTGTGTGTGTATGTATGTGTGTGTATGTATGTATGTGTGTGTGTGTTTGTGTGTGTGTATATGTATATGTGTTTGTGTATGTGTGTGTATGTATGTGTGTGTGTATATGTATGTGTGTGTAGAGACCACACACCCTTGTAGGGCTGTGACAGGAAGTAATCGACCCTGCACAAATTAAGTTAAAAAAAAAAAAGTAAAATCCATGATGAATAATACACATTAAAATGAATGGATCCCTTTAAAAATGTTTAAGATTTACTTTACTTTAATTGAAATTTACAATTTTTTATGTATAAATCGAACTATCCAACAAGCTACAGTTTTTTAATCCACAAATATAGCTTAATAGAATTAAAAAAGAGATATCACTAGATAATAAACGCTTAAATGTATTCAGCTAATGTATCTAATTAGATATCAACTCTTATCCTATATTCATTTTAAACAAAATTAAACATTGTAGTGTATAGTTAGTATACTTTATTGGACTAAACTTTGATAGATATTTATTTATTTATTTATTTATTTATGCAGAAACTATGCAAACAAATCAGCCTTCATTCTCCATTTTAGCCAGTCTATTTTGCAAACAGCTACAAAAATATGTTTATATCTTATATACTGAGAAAAAAATGCTCTGGACTATTTCTAGTGTAAATAAGTGGTTATATAAGCAAAATAGACTGATTTTAACATTGTCATGCTCCCAAAATTGGTATAAAGATTATGTCAATCTAATATTGAAAAGAGCAGTAGCGGACCTACTTAACAAAGGGCCCATGTTTACTGAGGCAACCTCACTATCTACTGTAGGATGTAGGAGAGTTTGTTCGGGGTGTATTGCATGATAGTGTGTGCTGTATGACATTGTGTGTGTTATTACCTTTTAAAACACTTTCAAGTGTGACTGCAATCAGGAATAAGTGTGCACACTATTTAGCTAGCTTGATGTACCTTCAGAAGTTTTCAGAACAAGCATAAAAAAAGGGTCGGGAAGGTATTTAGTATCACGGAACTGGGTCTTGGGAAAAATGTTTGAAGAACCCTGATGTATATAGATCAGATATAGCATCCACCCTAGGTGTTACAGTTATGTATAGGGTGTATAGATCCCTTATAGCATACCCCTAGGTGTTACAGTAATGCATAGGGTGTATATGTCCCTTATAGCATCCCCCTAGGTTTTACTGTAATATATAGGGTTTATAGATCCCTTATAGCATAGCCCTGGGTTTTACAGTAATGATTAGGTGTATAGATCAGCCATAGCACCCCCCACTAGGTTTAGCAGTAATGTATAGGGTGTATTGTGCTGCCTCAATGAGGCATAGAATATTTCATAGCCTCTGTTATGTTCATGTTGTTATAGTTAAGAAATCATATATTTTTATGCCATTGTTCTCTAAGCTTCCCTGTGTTTGTTCTGTACTGCCATCTACTGACACTTTTTGGTAATGCTCCTGTTTCTGTATGTCTTACCTCTGACCTTACTGTGCATTTCCTTTTTGTGTATTACTCCGCCCTTGTAGTTTTATGATGTTTTCCTGTGTCATGGCTGCAGCTAACAGCCTCATGTAACAAGCACTCATGTTAATACATTGCAAGCTACGATCAGTATCATCTTTTGACCGCAAAATACTTTAACCATTCATTCATCTGCTGTATTCATTATCTGCTGTAACCTGATATTCAGAATAAAGCAACTTTGTGGATTGACAGGTATTGGTGAGTTCAGCTATCTGACAAGGATTGTCTGCAGTGATTGTATCTTCTTATACAGGCCAGGCATAGAGGTCTCAGCAAGGGATAGATCATTATTACAACTATCTGAGTCAGAATAGTCAAAAGATGTATAGAATTCCTACAGCCTGCTATGTATATGTGTGTGTTTAATCTGCAATCAAGCTCAGGGTCATCCGCCATCTTGTGAAAGCACATGTCGCACAAGTTTACTGCACTTCATCTGAATGTTAAAAACTGTTTCTCCGCATTGAACTGTTACCCAACCTGTCTAAGCTGCTGTGTGTCTTCTTAAAGAGACAGTACCATTTTTTGCAAAACTTGAAAAAATGTCTAGACAAGGCTCTGAGCACTCTTTTATAGCCGAACCTACACAGATACATAATGCCTCTGAACCCACAGACGTACAGGGAGCAGATCCTGCAGATATTGCTGAACAGAGTGTAAGACCCAAACGTACAATAAAACCGACACATAAACTCAGAGAAAACTATGAATTCACTAGAGATGAGTACTCCAGCAATCTGTCAGGCCTATGGGACAGAATTTCACAATGCATGTCAGTTTTGTCACACTTTAATGATCAACCAGCCAAATTGAGAGACTCTATAGATCACCTATCTGCTGCATATGAACGCTACCAGCGGCTGTCTGCAAAATACACAGCCTTCTTACAGGACTTTAATATAGAGGACTCTTCAGCAGAACTGACTAGGACTGATGCACTGGACCAACATAGAGATCTCTTAGTGCAAATGGCTAAAGAAAAGGCAGAGTTCCGCATTGCTCAACTGCAGGAGACCAGATCTCATAGATCCACATCAACTAAGCTCACTGCACGTTCTTCTAGATCCTCTTGCTCCAGAAGTTCAACATTTAGTGACAAGCTAATAGAGGCCCGTGCTGATGCAGAATCAAAAAAAGTGCAAAGCTCCTTTATCAGAAGGGAAGCAGAAATGGAAGCCCAAAGCAAAGCACAAAGGGCTGCCCAGGAAGCACAAATGGCTGCCCAGCAAGCAGAAATGGAAGCACAAAGCAAAGCACAAATAGCTGCCCAGGAAGCACAAAGCAAAGCACAAATGGCTGCCCAGGAAGCACAAAGCAAAGCACAAATAGCTGCCCAGCAAGCAAAGGTGGATTCCCAAATAAAGGTTTTGCAAATGGAAAAGAAAGAAGCAGCAGCCCTAGCAAGGCTGAAAGTCCTTGAACAAGCAATGGGAGAAAGTACTAATTCAGATTGCCATATCCCAGCAGATCTGGAAGACCCAGTTGAACGCACTAGTAAATACGTGCTAAAGCATCATATTTGTAACGATACAGAGTCATCTCCTGTGCCTCCTACTAACACCATCGTTCTCAATCTCAACACAGAGACCTCTCAACACCAAATGCCTGAGCCTCTTCAAATCCACAACACAAGTGCATCTAAGCAGCAAACCGCATCACCTCCCGCTGACAATAAGGTGACTTCCAGTGACAAGCCGCAGCTCAAGCCACAGCTAGCAGAAGCCTTAGAGACTACACCACAGTTGAATGCTCTTGCAACATCATTTTATCCTGGTAAACTTCACCCTTCTTCACCAAAGAACTTTCACACCCAAGGGGTTCCTCAAGTTACTTTGGCATCAAAGAGTGAGAGATCAGACTTGACTGACTTTGCCAGATACATGATACGCCGTGAGCTCATTAACACAAGCCTCTCAAGGTTTGATGACTGTCCAGAGAGCTACAGGGCCTGGAGATCAACCTTCAAGGCTGCTACCGCTGATCTCGACCTTACAACCAAGGAGGAACTTGATTTGCTCATAAAGTGGCTGGGGCCAGAATCTGCAGATCGTGTTAAAAGACTGAGAACAGTACATGTTGACCACCCAGATGCAGGCCTTGTTGCTGCATGGGCAAGACTTGAGCAAGCCTATGGTAGCTCTGAAGCCATAGAAAGCGCTCTGTTGAAGAGACTGCAAAACTTCCCAAAAATAGGAAACAAAGACTATCGCAAGCTCCAAGAATTAAGTGACCTCCTCATGGAGCTAGAGTTGGCAAAGACAGACCACGTCTACCTGGACTAAGCTTTCTGGACACTGCTCATGGTGTCAATCCTGTGGTGTCTAAACTGCCATATAACCTGCAAGAGAAATGGGCACAACAAGGCTCAAGATACAAAAGAGACTATAATGTATCCTTTCCTCCATTTTCATACTTTTGCAGGTACATCAGCGATCAAGCCTTGATGAGAAACGATCCCAGCTTCAGCTTCTGCGTACCCAACTTGCCTGCTTCATCATCCTTACCAACATCATCAAGGTATGATAGCACGGCAGCTAAACAAAGAGACTTTAATAGAGCAATATCTGTTAAAAGGACAGACATCTCATCACCCGTATCCTCTCCTGCAAACCAGAGTGACTCGGGCGAGAGAGATAAAGACCCTAATCGTCAGTGCCCTATTCACAGGAAGCCTCACCCTCTTAAGAAATGTTGTGGGCTTAGGGCAAAGACTTTACAAGAGCGCAGGGAGATTCTTCAGAAACTTGGAGTATGCTATAGGTGTTGTGCTTCTTATGGTCACTTTGCTAAAGACTGTAAAGATGTTATAAAGTGCACAGAATGCAGTAGCGACAGACACGTTACAGCTATGCATCCTACTCCACTTCCAGACAACCCACAGCAGCTTACTGACTCCACCCCTGTCTCAATTCATGGCGGGGAGCAACAAAGTCGTGCTCCAGTCACAGCGAGTGTTTCCTCTGCGTGCACAGATGTCTGTGGAGAAGGCTTAGACTACAAATGCTGTGCCAAGGTATGTCTAGTCAAGATTTACCCACAGGATCAACCTGAGAAAGTTGCTAGGATGTATGCTATAATAGATGAACAGAGCAACAGATCCCTGGTTAAGCCTAAATTCTTTGAGATCTTCGGCATAGAGGGTCATGCAACACCGTATACTCTCAGAACCTGTTCTGGTCGTGTAGAGGCCTTTGGCAGAAGGGCCAATGGATTCATGGTCTCTCATATCAAAGGAAATGAAGGCATACCCCTACCAACATTAGTCGAGTGTGACCAGATACCAGGCGAAATGGAAGAGATTCCTACTCCAGAGGCTGCCTATCACCATCCTCACTTAAGGCACCTTGTTGATGAGATTCCGGCAATGGACATGAATGCTGAAATCTTGGTCCTACTAGGAAGAGACATTTTCAGAGTACATAAAGTACGCGAGAAGTGCAATGGACCTGACAATGCCCCTTATGCACAAAGACTTGATCGAGGCTGGGTGATAGTGGGCGATGTATGCTTGAATAGTATGCGTACGTCATCTGAGATCCACTCCTTCAAAACTTACATATCAGAAAATGGACGTGCATCCCACTTCAAACATCATGAAGTAAGGGAGAAGCCTCCTGACATCATCCAAATACCTGATGTTACTCCTATCCTTTGTGATGACAATCTGGGTACCACAGTGTTTTGTAGTACAAGTGATGACAACAAAATAGCCTTGTCAGTTGAAGACAGGAAATCATCTAAGCCCAAACAATGGCATTATGTTCCATCTGAAATTAAACCTGCAGATCATGCCACCAGGCCAGTGTCTGCAAGTGTCTTTGCAAATTCTTCTTGGTTAACAGGCCCTGAATTCCTGCTGGATCATCCAGAAGAAACCACAGCTGATGTCTTCAGTCTTCTAGAACCTGACAACGATCCAGAGATTCGTCCTGAAGTAAAAACCCTTGTCACCAGAACAGAACAAAGACTCGTCTTGGGCTGTCAACGCTTTGAACGTTTCTCCAAGTGGACAAGGCTTGTACGTACCATTGCAAGGTTAGTCCACATTGAACACTGCTTTCACACAAAGCCCACAGATGCTCACTGTCAAGATTGGCACGTGTGCCAAAGGTTACTTTCTGCAAAGGATATTGCTGAAAGTGAACTGTTCATAATACGCAGTGTACAACAGGATGTCTTTGGCTCAGAAAGTAAATGTATCCGTGACAAGAGGGGCATTCCAAAAAACAGTCCTATAGCTAACCTGAACCCATTCTTTGACAATGATCATTCCGAGCCAGCTCCACCACTTCAAAAACTCAAAGAGTGCTGGTACCTGCCTTTCTTCGGAGTGTGTCATCCTCATAAGCCAAAACAAATCAGGGTAGTGTTCGACTCCGGTGGCCAAGCAAATAGCAAACGATGGGCAGTGCTGTTCACTTGCATGAGTGTGCGTGCAGTACACATTGAAGTAATAGAAAATATGGATGCCTCAAGCTTTATAAATGCTCTAAGGCGATTTCTTGCCATCAGAGGACCAGTCAAAACATTAAGATCTGACTGTGGAACTAATTTCGTTGGAGCCTGTCGAGAGCTACATCTCAACTCTAGGCCAATTCAAGACCTTTTAGCTGAAAAGGGCTGTACATGGATTTTCAATCCTCCTCATTCTTCCCATATGGGTGGCTCCTTGGAGAGAATGATAGGCATCACACGTAAAATACTGGACTCCATGCTTATGGACTTGAAATCCACAAGACTCACCCATGAGATTCTAACCACCTTCCTGGCAGAAGCATCTGCCATAATCAATTCAAGACCACTTGTTCCAGTTTCTGTAGATCCAGAGGCCCCAACTCTCCTCACTCCAGCTACTCTACTTACCCAGAAGCTTGGGTCTGTTCCTGTTCCACCTGGAGACTTTAAAACAGGAAATCTGTGCTACAATCAGTGGAAGCGAGTACAACACCTTGTCAACTGTTTCTGGAATCGTTGGAAGATGGAGTATCTCTCTACTCTGCAAGGACGCAGGAAATGGCAACGTTTGAACCCTAACATCAAGGTTGGAGATCTTGTTCTCCTCAAGGACCAGCAAGCTGAAAGAATTGTATGGCCCATGGGACTGATTATAAAGAGCATTCCTAGTGATGATGGAAAGGTGCGTAAGGTGGAGGTGAAAGTTACAAGACAAGGGACTATAAAAACTTTCATCAGACCGATCACGGAACTTATCTTGCTCTTGCCCTTTGGAGACTGAACTTACTTATGTATGCTGTTGGATTCTTCCTGTGACTTCAAGAAGGAAGTATCTTGAACTTTAATTGACACAACTTGAAGTTTATATTATTGTTGTTGTTGCATTATATGTATGTTCTCCTTATATCTTTCAGGTCTTCAAGACTTCTCTGCAAATTACACTGTTATGCATAACTTCCGTTATGATTTAAATAGTGACATTTATTATGCCAGAAGGGGAGTGTGCTTGAGGCATAGAATATTTCATAGCCTCTGTTATGTTCATGTTGTTATAGTTAAGAAATCATATATTTTTATGCCATTGTTCTCTAAGCTTCCCTGTGTTTGTTCTGTACTGCCATCTACTGACACTTTTTGGTAATGCTCCTGTTTCTGTATGTCTTACCTCTGACCTTACTATGCATTTCCTTTTTGTGTATTACTCCGCCCTTGTAGTTTTATGATGTTTTCCTGTGTCATGGCTGCAGCTAACAGCCTCATGTAACAAGCACTCATGTTAATACATTGCAAGCTACGATCAGTATCATCTTTTGACCGCAAAATACTTTAACCATTCATTCATCTGCTGTATTCATTATCTGCTGTAACCTGATATTCAGAATAAAGCAACTTTGTGGATTGACAAGGTATTGGTGAGTTCAGCTATCTGACAAAGATTGTCTGCAGTGATTGTATCTTCTTATACAGGCCAGGCATAGAGGTCTCAGCAAGGGATAGATCATTATTACAACTATCTGAGTCAGAATATGTATAGATCCCTTATAGCATACTCCTAGGTGTTATAGTAATGTATAAGGTCGGGAAGGTATTTTGTATCACGGAACTGGGTCTTGGGGGAAAACAGTTTGAAGAACCCTGCATTAAAAGATTGCCAGTATGAGGTTTTGTATTTCTGGATGATATGACCAGTTTTCAATCAAAGGCACTTTTTAAAACTCATTCCATGCCAAATGAAAATTGTTAAAGTTGTTTCTTATTGTAGCCAAAAATTATCATATAGCCAGATTGAAAGATGTATTTTGTTTTCTAAATATATCAAATACTCAATTGATTTTCTTCAAATTTAGAGGGATTGGTCACTGCCAGTCCAAAGTAAACAGGTTAATTTGTTTAGATATTTCCAGATTATATATTTTTTTTTTAATAAGGATTTTACATTAAATGTTTGCTCCAAACTCAACTATAGCTGCAATTCAGTGCGCACATAACTGTTTGTTTGTTTTTTTTTTTCATTTCTTTTTACCTTATTACCTTAACTTAACCCCAGAGTGACAATCATATTTATTTAGCATGTCCTTGCAAGCGGGCTTCTGTGACCAATCATGCCAATGCAACTTGGGAGAGATCATTTGCTCCATTGGTTCCAAACTTTTCAAATTAGCAAAAAAGAAAACATAAGCAATTTTTTCTCTAGTCAAATGCAATCAACCCTTTCTTATTCATGGTTTTATATTGGGTCTGGCCTACTTTTGATTTTGTCTTGGCCACTAACTCAGTTGGCAGCTTAATAAAAGGGTTGTATTCCCAACATTGTGTTTCTTTCATAAAAAAAAAAACCATAATAAATATTAACACAGCAATTTGTATTTTAAGAACTTTTATGAATGAATGACTACATAAATCTATCACCTATTTTGTTGACAGGATTTCTGACAAACAAGATAAATGAGAAGCAATGGCATTCCTATATCATAACACAATGCGTTATATTTAAATTTGCTAAATCACAAGCAGTTCATTAATCACTGGCATTGATGCTACAGAGGTCACTAACTATAGGAAAAGTTCTGCAACATCGTAGAATTGTTGCTACAAGCTGTAGTTTACTGTATGTGCCATCATACTTTCAAGTTAGTGACAGCTTGAATGAGGTTGTGAAATCTTTAACCTCCAATACTTTCTATGAGAACCACAAAATCTCCCCCATGTTTTTATGTCATATTCCTTTAAGATATGAGCCCTGTTGAGGTGGAGTGTTTTATTTTTTATTTTATTTTTAGTTATTTATTAAAAGGACATTAAACCCATTTTTTTCCAGATAGAGAATACAATTTTAAACAACATTTCAATTTACTTCTATTTGTCTATTTTTCTTTATTCTGTAGATATCCTTTGTTGAAGAAATAGCAATGAACATGGGTGAGCCAAACATACGAGGCATCTACGTGCAGCCACCAATCAGCAGCTATTGAGCCTATTCATAAATGCTTTTCAACAAAGCATACCAAGAGAATGAAGCAAATTAAATAAAAGTAGTAAATTGGAAAGTTGTTTAAAATTGCATACTCTTTCTAAATTATGAAAGAAAAAATGTGGGTTTCATGTCCCTTTAAGGCCATTTGGAGGGTAAAACACAGTAGATTGTCTATCTTTTAACTTTGTCTTTTTGCTCAAGAATCTCCTCTAGTAAGTTTTAATATTTTCAAGTTTTTTTGTTTGTTTGTTTTTTAAACAACTAATTGTATATGTGTCAAAAGGGCACAAGTTCTCTGGGCTTGAGAAATTCTCAAAAAAAATCTCTCCAGTACTATAAAGACCCTGGTTGGATTATCTGAAGGCACTTTTTACCTTTAAAACAGTGTATCTCCCAAAGGGTTGTTAGTGTTACCTGTACTTATGCTTCAGTAATTCAGACATTGTGAAAAGCAATATTACAACAATCTGATATTTTCTTGATATAACATAAATGAAAGTTTTTTTCATTCAATCAATCACAAATACCAAGATAACATGAAAGAACATACAGCAATTGAAAGTACTATCTGAAATAGTGACCTATTCACGAGAGCACCTTCTCTTTACTTGTAGCTTGTACTCCTCTAATGCGGCATCTCTTGTCACTGTCCAACAATAGTCAGCAATCATAGAAGCCTTCCACCTACCCTGATATCTTCGTTCCATTGCTGAAATGTCTTGATGGAAGCGCTCACCGTGCTCATCGCTCACTGCACAGGGGAGAAGTCCAGATGAGAGTCAAGAAAGTGGATTCTGAGTGACGTTGCAGCCTAATTGGTAAAACTTTTCTGCAAGATTGTTTGCAAGCTCAACATAGTTTCAAGCTCTTCGGTTACCCAAGAAGCCATGCACAACACCTTTAAAAGCTTCCCACGCCGCTTTCTCAATACCCTCAAGCTTAGGGTGACCATATTGCCGCTTTAAAAAGGGACACATGAAAAATACATATGTCAGGGCTGTTTTCAGAGCTGTTTAAATCAATATTTTGTATAAGAACCCTGACATATGTATGTTTCATATGTGTCCCTTTTTAAAGCGGCAATATGGTCACCCTACTCAAGCTATATCATGGAACTGAGAGCTAGCTGAGAGATTTAAATGTCATATTCGTTTTTCGCATGCTGAAATCATTGTTGAGTAGTGTAATTATTATAGATACTGTAAAAAATAAAAGATGTGTATATATATATATATATATATATATATATATATATTCTATGGATTATTTAGAATTTTTGAGTACATCTATAATAAATATTTACATTAATTATTACTAATTTTCAATATTTCATATTTAATAAATACATACCACACCTTAATATAACTCATGTCGGGTTTAGTGCACATGAAGAATTAGTGTACTCTTGTTGGTTTATGTGCACAAACCTGACATAAGTACACTAATTCTTCATATGTGCTAACTTATAGCAATGTTTACGCTCAAGCTAGAGTGCTAAATAGTGTGCAACTTGTATTCTAGCTGTATGTCAGCTTTTAACCTTATAGAACCCAAAATATTAGTTCATATGTAGAAAAAAAAAATGAAATATATTTAAAAAATACATCTAATATTTAAAACATTTTTCAATTATTTGAAACACATATATAACCAGT
The DNA here is from genome assembly GCF_027579735.1 of Bombina bombina. Taxonomy (NCBI): domain Eukaryota; kingdom Metazoa; phylum Chordata; class Amphibia; order Anura; family Bombinatoridae; genus Bombina; species Bombina bombina. The sequence goes on along the minus strand of NC_069503.1, from coordinate 607,722,094 downwards.
AAGTTTAAACAAAATATAAATCTTTTCTAGATATAAGGTTTGTTCAAAAAATAACAAGAATAAGATTGAAAACCTTAACAAACCTTAGTAAACACATTTTATTTCAGGCAAATCTATTAAGTAGTGCTAACATACCTGGATATTTTGCAAGTACTATTAGGTTTGGCAATCCAGTAGGAAAACGTCCAATAAAAAACATTCTAATGAAACGGAATGACAACAAAAGCCCTTAAAACGTGGATAGTTATGTTAATGTTTATTACATCTATTTTTTATGAAAGAAACACAGTAGATAGTAGAATTTGTTGTGAATACAGTCAATTTATCAAGCTGCCAATTGAGTTAGTGGCCAAAACAAAATAAAAAAAAGTAGGTCAGATGCAGCATAAAAGCATGAATGAGAAAGGGTTGACTGCATTTGACGAGAGAAAGAAAAAAATGTCCCTCAAGTGATTTTAAATGTTTGTCTTAACAAAAGGAACATTCTTCTAGTGTAGTCTCTTTTAGCGACTTCCGAAACATTCATATTATTAAGAGAAAGTGCACAATAACCTCCCTCGGAAATTGATGAGAAGTCAAACAATGGGTTGTACGCATTTCGCAACAATTTTCAGTAAACATGTTTACAATTTACCATAAAAAGTATTGTAAATTTGATTACTGTGGCGTTTTTCTTAAAGAGGCATGAAAGTTAAAATTAAACTTTCATGATTCAGATAGAGCATGCAATTTTACGACACATTTCAATTTACTTCTCTTATAAAATTTACTTTGTTCTCTTGGTATCCTTTGTTCAGGAGCAGCAAGGCAACAGTTGTGCTAAGCCAGATCCCAGCAGCACATTTCTAATGTTTAGTTGACTTTGGGCCAGATTACGATTAGCACACTAACAGTTACGCTCAACCAAAAAGGGGTTTATCACGGGTGTTTAGTGCTCTTATTTAAAGTTGAAAGTAAACGTGAACACTTGAGCACAATTGTGATTTACGCTAGAAAGATTACCATGCCCTCGGGGCTCTAGTTAACTCGCAAAACAAAAAAGTGTCACACAAAAATATCATAAAAAGTGTCACATAACACAAAATACATTACAAAGAACAGTTACACTCATAATAACACTATCTAATAAAAAAAAAAAAAAAAATTGCACAAAAACGTTTTAAGGGCTAAAAGATATGAGGCTTTGACATAGAGATACATACATATACATGTAAATATGTATATGTATGTATATATATATATATATATATATATACATATATATATATATAAATACAAATATATAGATGTCTATATGTGTGTATATATGTATTTATATATATATATATATATATATATATATATATATATATATATATATATATATAGACAAAAATATGCACTGCACCTAGGCGCTATTTGAATAACGTGAGTGCTTGGTGACTATATATATATAGATAAACACATGAATACATATGTATACATCAATTACACCAAGGAACCAATGGCACTACTAATATGTTAATGGTAAACCTATGTTATAACCTATTTGGTGGAGAGTAATCTAGTAAGCTCTGTGTTTTTGGGGTATGGGTGCTAGTGTATTAAGACAACTAATAATCTTAAATAGAGTATGAAGAAACCTACTCTTGGCAAGAATACACAAGTTAGCACTCTAGGTTTATGAATTTCAAATAAAATGTATATACTTAGCACAGCAGCTTCTTATTAACTTGTGGAAATAAATAAAACTTAACTTTTAATAAGTTGATATATAAAATAGGAAAATTATTTAAAAACACACTTAAGTATCCTCCAGTCATTAGTACCACTGTATATTTTTTGTAACTTTTATGTTGAGTTAGAAATATGAGTTGGGAGCACGTAAACTTTCGTAGTTGTGTGCCTCTTGTCAATAGTCTGTATACATATTTCTCCTGAGGGGACCAAATGCCCTGAGCTCTCCTGGAGCCCCAGACCGCTCCCCACCCTGAGAGACTTTAATTCGTAGTTATTTCCCAGGATGGACGAAGAAAACTTATTCCTTGCACAATTAGCTCTGACGTTAGCCACCAGGATAGGGAGGCCCTCGAAACAGGATTTATCACCTGAGATAGATCTGAATGATTTCCATTCCACTGCCTTAGCATGCACAATTATAGAGGTCGCAAATGAAAGCAAACAAATGGCATAGCGTCTGATGCTGCCACCATGAGCCCCACAACCTCCATGCACTGAGCTAGAGAGGGGTAAATGGTAGATCTTAGACAGCGGTACGCTGAATGGAGTTTGGTCTTGCGCTGATATGTAAGGAAGATCCTCATGACCTCGAAATCTACAATCACTCCCAAAAAACATACTCTTGTCTGAGGTACAAGAGAACTCTTCTCCAACATGACTCCAAAGATATCAGAGCAACCTCTCTATGTGAGAGGCCACTAACTGTGAGGATGGATCTTGAACCAACATACTGTCCCAAGTAAGGAGCCATGACTATGACTTGCAATCTGACCACTGCTAACAGAGCTCCCAATACCTTGGTGAAAACTCTTGGAGCCGTAGCCAGACCAAAGGTAAGGGCCGTAAATTGACAATGTTTGTCCAGAAAGGCAAACCTGAAATACTGATGATGATCTTGATGGATTGGAATATGAAGATACGCATTCTTTAAATCTACCATGGTCATAAATTAACCCTGGAGGACCAGGGAAAGAAAAGTTCTGATTGTTTCCATTTTGAAAGAGGGAACCCTCAAGAATTTGTTCAGATATTACAGATCTAGGATAGAATGAAAAGTACCTTCTTTGTTTGGGACAACAAAGAGATTTAAGTAGAACACCTTCCTCCTGTCTCCCGAAGGAAATGGAACAATCACCCCCCATAGTCTGAAGGTCGGAAGAAAGGCCAGCCTTTTTTCTGGTCTTTTTGAAACTCAGGACAAAATAAACCTGCCTCTTGGAGTTCAAGACCTGAAGGCTAGGCTATCCTTTAGCCATGGGAAACATTATCCAGTACAGACAGGTTTTGAATAGGCGGAGCCCAAGTTTCCTGCAATAGGCTTAATCTGCCCCCTACTGGAGACAACTCCAGTTTGGGGGCCACCCCTTCATGCAGACTTAGAGTCTGGGTTCGCATTTTTGGACTGCTTGTTCTTATTCCAAACTGGATTTGGTTTTCCTGTGCCCTTAGAGGAGTCTGACTTGTGGGATGAAGAGTTCCTTTGTTGTTTATTCTGACGAAAGGGACAAAAATGACCCACTGACCTGCCTTTTGGTCTGGACTTTTTATTCTGGGGGAGGAAATCTCCATTTCCTCTTGTGACAGTTGAAATGAGTCCAAACCCGGTTCGAATAAGGTCTTACCCTTAAAGTCTAAAGAAAGAAGCCTAGATTTTGAGACCATATGTAAGAATAGACTTCTTGGACTCTCACTACCATTAGAAAGAAATTAATAATGTCATATTTTAGAGCAGGGATAACCAACTTCCTAAAACATGTGTGCCACAGATCAATATTTTAAAAGCCTTAAGGGCCACATATACAGTAAATTCAGGCTTACTTAATCCGCAAACAATAATATGTTTTCTTAAAAATATATCTGTCTTCTCCCCTCCATAGCGCCCTTTTGAGTTGTAATCCCCCTGTGTGCCTACAAACAAAAAGGCCCCAAAACACATTTTTAGTTCTACTTTTGGCCACAAAAACTATGACACACATTTTTTGGTCTTAGTTCTGCTTTTTCCCAGATACCCCCAAAACTTGTTCCATGTGGCCCACAGGCCTCTAGTTTACTACCTCTGTTTTAGAGGAACACTGCAAGAACTTTTTTGTTGTTGTTGTTGTTAGAAAAATGTGTGTTTCCTGTGCTTAATAAGCATAATAGTGTATTTATTTTCTTATAATCTCAAGGTTAGTTAATTGATTCTCTAGAGACTGGAATTTAAGAATTGTTTGCAAACTTTTCAACCAGCAATACAATGCAACAGAAATGCCTCAGTTTGTTAAAGGTAAAGTCAAAATTACACTTTCATGAGTCAGAGAGAACACTTAAATTAAAAGAATTTACCAACTGACATCTATTAAATTATTTGCTTTGTTCTTTTAGTATCCTTTGTTGAAAACATGCCTAGGTAGGCCTAGGAACAGCAACAAACTACTAAGAGCTAGCTGCTGGCTTCACATAGTGGCTTCACATATTATATATGAATCTTGCTATTGGCTCGCTTGACGTTTTCAGCTAGCTCCGAGTAGTGCATTGCTGTTTTTTCAACAAATGATATCAAGAGAACAATGCAAATGTTATAATAGAAGTAAATTGGAAACTGGTTTTAAAATGGTATGTTCTGTATGAATCATGAATCAAAAATGTTGGGTTTAATATCCCTTTTTGCATATCTCATCTGCAATCTCTGATTACAAAGACACTCTCCAAGTACCGATAAACAGTGCTGATACTTCTACTTTGCATTGAATGGAAAATCATTAAATGGACATTAAACACTTTGAGATGGTAATATAAAAGATAAATTGTATATATATATATAACAAAAACTTTGCAATATACTTTCATTATTTATTTTGTCTCCTTTTCCTGTAATTCGATTCTGAAATCTTGAGCTTTTCAGTTCCTGTTAGAAATGGAAGTGCAGAACACTGTTATATTCCACACAGCCATTGGCTGCACACTCTAGTGACCTATGTATAACTGTCCCTAATTAGCCACAGCAGAGAAAGTAACCTAAGTTACAACATGGTAGCTCCTATTGTTTTATAGACACAATGGGGTCAATTTATTAAATGCCGGGCAGACATGATTCGCTGTAGCCAATCATGTCCGTCCAGCATCGCTAAATGCCGACAGCATACGCTGTCGGCATTTAACATTGCACAAGCATTCCATGTGAAATGCTTGTGCAATGCTACTCCCTGCACATTCGCAGCCAATCAGCCGCTAGCAGGGGGTGTTAATCATCCCGATCGTATCTGATGGCTGTCTTACTACCGCTGCTTCTTAACTTCTGAAACTTCACGCAGAGAAAGCAGCATCCGCAGCTTGCTAAATCTCCCCCTTAAACTTTACACTTATTTTGTTAATATTTAAACAACTAATGAAACTTTAAAAAATATATCTACATCTTATTTTCAGACTAATCTTTTTTTTTTTAATGCATCATTCTATCTAGCATTGATTTAGTGTTTAAAACAACATTCAGCATACAACTTTATGACCATTGAACAGTTGAATATCTCACTATTTATAATTGAAAAAGAAAAAAAACAGCTATGATGTTACAATTGACCCTTTCACTACACTTCTGTCATAATACACCTATCAGTACGACTGAAATGCAAGTCTTCAGAAATCCTAGGAGTCACAGCAGAACCCAAACTATGTCCTATCTCTATTTGCCAAAAAAATTAAAAGCTTTCACCCTCACATATATTGTTCTAAAATAAATTTTTGTAGTTATTGGCATCTGAGATTGATAATTTAGTTTTGACTTTTATTGTTTTCTGCATTGTAGCGACCAAAGTAAAATTTTGTTTATATGATTTAAGATGAAGCATTTAATTATGCTAGTTGTGATTTGAAATAGGTAATTTGAGTTCTTCTGGTGTGTTTATTGACTCTGCCAGACTAGACCAGACCAAATTAGAAAGACCAGCGATGTACATAGACTGACAATCTGTACAATGTTTAAATACAGCCTACTTTGCTCTGTGGCTTGACTGTTAGCCGACAGACATTTGGCCGATTGACATTTTGCCAATGGATAATATTCCGACAGACAAGTGGCTGTCAGATAATAGTCCGGCCACGAGATAGATAGACAGATAGATAGATTTGATAGATAGATTAGATAAATAAATAGATTTGATAGATAGATAATTTCGATAGATAGATAAATAGATAGATTTGATAGAAAGATAGATAGATATTTCCCAGACAGAGAACTACAAGACGTGCGGGCTGGGACCCATGGTTAGGTTCCCAGAGGTGGTTGCGGCGCCTGAGGCTCTGATTAGAACAGAGCACTCTGGAGCGTATCTGCCCTCGGCAGAACTCGGAACATGCTTCGGTATTCTGTCCGTCGGCCAAATGTTCGTTGGACAGAATGCTGTCTGCCAAATGTCCGTCGGCATTCTGTCAGAGCACCACTTTGCTCATACAGTCCCCGCAGATGAATAAATAATGTAGGAATTTGACTATCAGAGGTTAATGATTTTTAAGCACAAAATAATCTCTGTGGAATATCATTTAGGTAAAGATTTGTTTGTGAATATATTTCACCAGTGTTGAAAATGGACCAAACGCCTAATTATTTGTATGACATTATGAGATGGAAAATTACTTTAAAACCAGTCAAGCTGTATGATATCATACGAGATAAGAGTGCTTACTTACTAAAGAAAATTAATATATTTTCTTTAAAAATGTGTCATATTCCGGTAAATGAATTGCTGACCCCTACTTCAGCTCATTTTTTTATTTTTTTTACTCTGGGCTTTTGGGCAGATAAAGCCAATGAAAACTTATATCACCCAAGCATTAGTATTATATAGCAGAACATTCCAAAGGGTTTTCACTGAGATCAATGTTTAGTGCATAATATAATCTTTAGTGTAAACCCAAGGTTATGCTTCTTACAAGACATACAGAGGTATAGGTGATAAAGTTATGGTTTGTCTGTATCTTCCCTTGTTAAAAAAAAGGGCTAAAATGGGGGATTAGCCATCCCATTGTAACACGGTATGTTTAACCTACTAAGATAGAAAATAAATGATGTTTTTAATAATGGTTTTGAATACATAATTATGGACTGAGAGCTATGTATTGAAGTTTAACATTTAACATTATGTTAGCTAGCAATTAACCCATTATACTTTATTTATCTGCAAAGAAAAAATGTGCATAATTATTAATTAAATAATACTGAGAAACCCATTTATCTTTTAAGTGTTTAAAAAATATTGGGAGAAGGCAATTTATTTTGCGCACAAAAAAAAAAGTCTTTATACACAAAAAAATAAATCTGCAACATATACGTTATCTGGCTACACCCACGTTTCTTAGAAAATGCATTTTATATTAATTCCACTACTATTATTTGTCTTGTGTACCATTAACATTTAAGCAATTCCTAGAAAAAATATATATTTTCAGTTAAGTAAAAAAAAAAATACAATACTTCATGGCATTGCGTATTTACTATGTCATATAAAATACTGGAAATTGCAAACATAATTTCATTATAACTGACCTCTGAATCATCTTGTATAATATATTAAGGAGATTTTTATAGCAATATATTTGATTCTTGCTATTTAAAGGGCATGCATTTTTTACTACATGGAAATAAAACATATTTGCTATTTATATGGAATCATGAGCAACAGTTTCCCACATATAAACAATCACAGTCATTAAAGTAAATTAAACACCTTGATATTTTTATATAAAATGTTTAATTATGCATAACAAAACAACTTTGCAGTGTATTTTCATTGTTTATTTTGCCCCATTTTCATGTAATTTAGTTTTGAAAATAAAGTAATTTCTACTTCTCAGAACTTGAAATACATCCAGCTGACTTATTAAGGCTAACCCTGCTACATATATGTCCCTAACTGGCATTGTCTAATAACAACTGCAGTAATAATGCATTGTATAGTCCATATATGATAGTGGCTAGACTTGTTTTGCATGGACTAAAGCCCAATCAGGCTTCTCCAAATAAGCCATATAATGGGTAGAGTTTGGCTATTTAAAAATAATTGCAGTAAAAAGGATGGTAATTTATTTTAAAAATGTTAAGACTTGGCTGATGTTATTCTATAGCAACACAACAGAAAGGTCTTGTAATTACAAGGCGTTTATTGTCCTCTTTAGTATAAGGGTCATATTTATCATTAGTGAAAATAGACAACTGCCTATGGGTGCCTTCATTCATTACTGAGTGTGTTACAATTTGGCTTTGGATGTGAACAAGCCACCTACAAAAATGCACCCACATTGCTGAACTTGCCTGAGGGAAATCCAGCTCTGAACCTAACTTCATCCACTATAAGTTCATTCTTTATTCTTACACCTCTGCCCTTCACTTAGCTAAGCAAACCTACTTCTCTTCTCTTATATCCACTCACTCCTCAAACCCTAAAAGACTCTTCTTCATTTTCAACTCTCTCCTCTACCCACCTGCATCACCCCCTCCATCTGCATTCAGTGCTCAAGACCTGGCTGACTACTTTTTCAATAAAACACTTACCATCCGAAGCAACATCCCAACACAAGCCTGCAATCTTCCAACTTAACTCCCAGTCACCCCCTCTGCTCCCTCCTCCCAACCACTGAGAGTGAAGTGGGTTCCCTATTGTCTTCCTCACACCTCATTACCTGCCCACTTGACCATATTCATTCACATCTAATGCTGTCTCTGTCTCCCAACCTCACTCTAGCTCTTACTCACATATTCGACATATCCTTTTCTACCGGTTCATTCCCTGCCTCCTTCAAACATGTAAAGGTCACCCCCATCCTCAAAAAACCCTCCCTTGACCCTAACTCTCCTGCAAACTACCGCTCCATATTACTGCTCCTTCTAGCTTTTTCAATCGCATAACCCACTTTCTGTCCTCCAATTCATTGCTTGATCCCCTACAATCTGGCTTCTGTCCCCAACATTCAACTGAGACTGCCCTCAAGGTTACTAACGATCTCCTTTCTGCTAAAAACAATGGCTACTACTCTATACTCATCTTACTTGACCTCTCTGCTGCCTTTGACACTGTTGACCATCCCCTCCTCCTATGGACCTTCGGCTCTCTTGGGCTCTGTAACACTGCCCTTTCCTGGATTCACTCTTATCTCTCTAACAGATCCTTCTCCGTCTCTTTTGCTGGTGACTCCTCCTCTCTATTGCCTCTGTCTGTTGGAGTACCTCAAGGCTCTGTCCTGGGTATTCTACTCTTCTCTGTTTACACCTCTTCACTGGGTAAACTTATCAACAGCTATGGCTTCAACTATCACCTCTATGCTGATGATATCCAGATATACCTATCCACCCCTGCACTCTCTCCTTCTCTCAATTCTCACATTAGCGACTGCTTATCTGGCATTTCCTCCTGGATGGCCTCTCACCGCCTAAAAATAAACATATCCAAGACCGAACTACTTCTAATCCACCCCTCTAACTCTACTCCAGTTTCTAATTTTTCTATCACTGTTGGCGGCACCAGTATCTTCCCATCACCCCAAGTCCACTGCCTTGGAGTCACACTTGACTCAAACCTGTCCTTCATTCCCCACATCCAATTGCATTCTTTATCCTGCCGCATCCACCTACGCAATATCTCTAAAATGCATCCGTTTCTGAGCGCTGAAACTACTAAATAACTAATCCCCTCCCTTGACAACTGTAATTAGCCTACTTACTGGCCTCCCTCTCTTCCACCTCTCTCCCCTTCAATCCATCCTAAATGCTTCTGCCAGGCTAATCCACCTCTCCCGACACTCTGTTTCTGCTGCACCTTTCTGTGAGTCCCTTTACTGGCTCCCCATTCACAGCAGAGTTAAATTCAAAATTCTCACCCTCACCTACAAAGCCTTTACCAACACTGACCCACCCTACCTGTCCTCACTCATCAACAAATATACTCCAGCCCGCCCCCTAAGATCCAACAATGACCTGCACTTTGCATCCTCTACCATCACCTCCTCCCATGCTAGGCTACAGGACTTCCCTTGTGAGGCACCAAGCCCCTGCACTTCCTCGAGCTGAGAAATAGGGCTCTCAATTCCCCCTATATTTCTCTGTAAAATTTAGTCTTTTATTGTATTGTTTCTCTGTTGTACTTTTATCTTTGTACCCATAGGCAGCACTGTGCAAACTGTCAGCGCTTTATAAATAAAGAATAATAATAATAATATAACAATTTTGGCATAGACTGTCCCTTTAAGCACAATTTTGAAGGTTTTGCAAATCAAGAACAGCTAAGAGATACACCCTTTGAAAAGCTCTGCAGTGTTTATGTCTTAGATCTCCTTTGCTGTAGCCAATGAGAGACAATTATAAAGAAGCCTCTGCTCTAATCTAAGTAATTCCTGTGTAGGATGTTGCAAGGTTAGGTAAACAGTATGATGGAGGCAAATCAGCTCCTCTAGATCAGTGTTTCTCAACAGCCGGGCCGCGGCCCACTACCGGGCCGCGACGGCCCTGCTGGTGGGCCGCGACCCGACATTGCCTCCAGACACTCGCTCTAACAGGCCCGCCTTTACACATCTCCTACATTTTGGACGGGCCTGTCAGAGTGCCACTGCGCATGTCAGTTTGCGCACTGCGAGCATGTAGCGGCGGGCGCACTGTGACCGGGTAGAAGCGGCTGGCGGCGTGCAGAGCGTGAAGCATCGGCTCACAGGTAAGTAAGCCCACTGACACCAATTACATAATTACGGCCACTGACACCAATGTATATATTTAAGGCGGCCACTGGACACCAATGTGTATTTGTAAACTGTGTGTATATATATATATATATATATATATATATATATATATATATATATATATATATATAAATCCCACTGACACCAATGAATTATAAAATATTAACCCACTGTAAACCATATATATATATATATATATATATATATATATATATATATATATATTATATATATATATATATATATATATATATATATGGATCCCACTGACACCAATGAATTATCATATAATTAACCCACTGTTTTATATATATATATATATATATATATATATATATATATATATATATTATAATTATATGATAATTCAGTGGTGTGGGATCCATATATAATATATATAAATGGTTTATAGTGGGTTAATTTTATAATTCATTGGTGTCAGTGGGTGAGGGAGGAGAGAGAGAGAAAGAAAGAAAGAGAGGGAGGAGAGAGAGAGAAAGAGAGGGAGGAGAGAGAGAGAGAGAGAGAGAGAGAGAGAGAAAGAGGAGATAGATAGAGACAGAGAGAGAGAAAGAGAGGGGGAAGGAGTGAGAGAAAGAGAGAGGGGAGGAGAGAGAGAGGGGGGAGAAAGAGAAAGAGAGGGGAGGAGAGAGAAAGAGAGAGGGGGGGGGGGAGAGAGAGGGGAGGAGAGAAAGAGACTGTGTGTATATATATATATATATATATATATATTTCTTCCAAACCTACTGCAACCCGCTCCCGATGCTTGCCGGGCCCTGGACCGGTCCGGCTAAAACTTACCGGGCCTTGAGCTCACTAAGGTTGAGAACCACTGCTCTAGATGAAGTAGAATATGAACAATTTTTAAAGGTATTTTATAGGAAAACAAGGCAAACTTAAAGGGACATTAAAGTCAAAATTAAACTTTCATGATTCAGATAATCTGATTTAAAACAACTTTCCAATTTACTTCTTTTATTACATTTGCTTTTTTGTCTTTATATCCTTTGTTGAAGAGTAAAAGGCTAATAGGAGCTAAGGAGTGTGCACGTGGCCTTAGCAGCCTATGACAGCAGTGTTTGTTTCTATGTATAACATTGCTATAAACAATGTTGCAACCGCTGCCAGATGGCTAAAGACACTAAGATTACTCATTAACAAAGAACTAAAATTGGAAAATTGCTTAAAATGTCATGCCCTATCCAATCCATTGAAGTTTATTTTTGACATTACTGTTTTGTTTTTTTAATAATGAATGTATAATCCTATGCTGGTTTTAATTTCCATAATTAAATATTTTATGTCAGGATTACATTTTCATTTTAACATCACTTTATGGGACCATTAAATACATTAGAATTGCATAACCAACACGTGTAACAAAAAAAAAGACAACGTGAAAACACTTTTACTTTAAATATCAATTTTCCATTAAATTTCCTGTCCCCTGTATCATGTGACAGCTATCAGCAAATCACAGATTCATATATGTATATCCTGTGAGTTCCTGCACATGCCCAGTAAGAGCTGTTGCCCCAGAAACTGTGCACATAAAGATAATGTACAATTTGTCAATTAAGTAAAGATATTATTTTTATATACAAATTACATGGCTGCTCTTCCTGAATCATGAATCAAGTTTTGTTTGACTTTCATGTCCCATTGATATGACTTAGGCAAAGTGTTACCAATACATGAGCTTTAGTTTTTATTTTCTGTTCACTCTGTGAAAATAAGCCAGCAACTGAATCAAAGGGAAGATGACAATAGATATGATATCCAAAGGGTTTTCACACACCTTACGCTTCATCTTCACATTACATCCTTTCACAAACAAAGTTTTACAGTGAAGCTTTAAAGTGGTTTTTGAATTCTTCATCCATCTGCAAGCTGAGTACACAATTTGTGTTAAATTAACAAATCCTTCTGTAGAATGCCGGTCTATTTATGACACTCATTATGGGTATTTTGTACAAGTGATATTGTAAAGTTGTATTGTCTTCCAGCATTAGAGAAGGGATGAACTGGAATGGAATGAAAAGGTCAACGTTTTACAAGCACACTGTGTACTTTAAGAAACTCAAAAACAAAAGAGGAACTATAAAAAAAAAGGTAATGATCAAATTAGAAAAAAGCAGATAAACAAAATAATAGAGGAATTAAAGTTGTTTAGTTCCATGACATTTTCAAATTGGTGAGAAGTGTAATTTAAAGGGACATGATTCTCAATAATTTGTCATGTACATGAAAGAGCAGTAGTTAAAGGGACAGTCTACTCAAAATTATTTCATGATTCATATAGGCCATGCAACTTTAAACAACTTTCCAAATTACTTTTATCATCAAATTTGCTTTTGTTCTCTTGGTATTCTTTGTTGAAAACAGGTTGGATAAAAATCAATGATTTAAAAAAAATAATAATAAAAAATCAGTTTTTTTCACTTAAATCAGTTTTTTTTAAAATTTAAATCAGATTGTTTTTATTTAAATAGGATTTTTTTTTAAATAAAATGCCTTTTGAGGAAAAATCTATCTAAAGATAGTTTCTATTCAAGATACATTATAATCTAAAGGTTATTCATCCTGAAAAATAGATTCATTTTTAATTAAACAGCAAGCTGTAATATTTAAATGTTTTGGTAAATGAATTCGATTAAATACATTCACAGTGTGATGCTCTCCGAGAGGCTTCTGTTGGATTATTCTTGGCAATTTTCCTATCTTGAAGATAGTATCACATATTGTTTTTTTAGTTCTTAAAACTGTGAATTTGTGTCTGCCGTAATAATATGCCTCTTGTTAACTGTAAAAAAATATAAAATAAATATACAGAGTTGAGAAATAGACCTTAAAGGGACACTAAACCCAAAGTTTTCCTTTCATGATTCAGGCAGAGAATACAGATTTAAACAATATTCCAATTTACTTCTATTATCTAATTTGCTTCATTCTTTAGGTATTCTTTGTTGAAGAAATATCAATGTGCATGGGTGAGCCAATTACACTAGGTATCTACGTGCAGCCACCAATCAGCAGCTACTGAGCCTATCTAGATATGATTTTCAGCAAAGGATATCAAGAGAATGAAGCAAATTGGATAATAGAAGTAAATTAGAAAGTTGTTTAAAATGACATCCTCTTTCTAAATCATGAAAGAAAAAAAAATGAGTTTCATGTCCCTTTAAAGGGACATAATCATGACAGAACATTTTTGGGTTTCAGATAGAGCACACAGGGCGCGATTACATATACATTGCAGGCTTCAGCGCAAGCGCTGCAACCCGCACTGCCCGTAATTTCACCTCGCACATCGGGCTATTACATATACAGCGCCGGCAGCTCAAAAAGTTCCGTAAGTCAGATAAACTAGCGATGTCCAGATATGAGCGTAAATACAAATTTCTGGAGTCGCCAGTGACTTACGGCACTTTAGAAACTGCCGGCGCCTAAGAAAAGTAAAGAAAATAACAAATCTCCCGTAAAAGTCTAACACGCCTCCCAAAAATAAGCCTGACATGTAAAAACCCCTATATCCGCAATTCCCCCTCTCACTACTAATAATAAATGTATTAACCCCTAGACCGACAACCCCACAATGCAATAAGCCTAATTAACTATTAACCCCTATATCTGCCAACAAACCTACACCGCAGGTAATAACTAAATTATTAACCCCTAAATCCGCCAACCCCAACCTCGCAAACTACCTATTAAAACTATTAACCCCTAATCCACCATTAACCCACAACGCAATAAACCTATTAAAGTCAAGGAAAAAAAACTATTAAGAAAATAGGGAAAAGTATGCTCTTTTTACACATAAAGTATATATTTTTCCACTTAAAATTTAACTTTTACTAGTTATAATTAAAAAAGGCAGCAGAAAACAGAATTTATGCTTACCTGATAAATTACTTTCTCCAACGGTGTGTCCGGTCCACGGCGTCATCCATTACTTGTGGGAAATATTCTCCCCCACAGGGAAAGGCAAGGAGAGCACACAGCAAGAGCTGTCCATATAGCTCCCCCTCTGGCTCCGCCCCCCAGTCATTCGACCGACGGTTAGGAGAAAAAGGAGAAACTATAGGGTGCCGTGGTGACTGTAGTGTATAAAGAAAAAAAATTTCAACCTGATTAGGAAAACCAGGGCGGGCCGTGGACCGGACACACCGTTGGAGAAAGTAATTTATCAGGTAAGCATAAATTCTGTTTTCTCCAACATTGGTGTGTCCGGTCCACGGCGTCATCCATAACTTGTGGGAACCAATACCAAAGCTTTAGGACACGGATGAAGGGAGGGAGCAAATCAGGTTACCTAAATGGAAGGCACCACGGCTTGCAAAACCTTTCTCCCAAAAATAGCCTCCGAAGAAGCATAAGTATCAAATTTGTAGAATTTGGCAAAAGTGTGCAGAGAAGACCAAGTCACTGCCTTACATATCTGATCAACAGAAGCCTCGTTCTTGTAGGCCCATGTGGAAGCCACAGCCCTAGTAGAGTGAGCTGTGATTCGTTCAGGAGGCTGCCGTCCGGCAGTCTCATAAGCCAATCGGATAATGCTTTTCAGCCAGAAAGAAAGAGAGGTAGCAGTAGTTTTTTTACCTCTCCTCTTACCAGAGTAAACGACAAACAAAGATGAGGTTTGTCTAAAATCTTTTGTTGCTTCTAAATAGAACTTTTTTTGAAATCAAAATTTTTATTGAGGCAATACGAGAAATAAAAAACATAAACAAAATATACATTTCGTATCATTTTGGTAAGTTTTGCATACAAGACATCGTTTATCTATTGGACAGTGAAACCTCGTCAAATAAGAGAGTAGAGAAATCTTAATTCAGACATCCTATATGTATCTCTCCAAAAACACATAAAACATAATGAAAATAAAGGACATTGTATGCTAATACAAAATAAGATACACCTAATCCAGTATCGCCTCTTTTTTCCTTTTGTTTCCTATATGAAGGCATAACAAATTTATATAATTTAAACACCCAGAAAAACTTATACATCTTATAGAGTGATAAGCTGATTATAAAATAAGTGTATTTATTATCTGAGAATTTACATATTATAGGGAGTCATAACAAGTTGCTCCTACAAAATGCACAAGATTAGAGGGCAAATCGGAAAGTACTAGTCAGCAGCTAAATACTCTGATAAACCGTCCTCAGTTTCTCTATAAACAGAACAATAAGAGCAACTTATGTCATTACAATATTGATAGCGGGTAAATACCGCTTATTTGTCCACCTAATATAAGGGTGAACAGTAACTAAGAAGTTTTGGGAAGGGGGGGCGGGCCAAAGTAAATATAGGGAGGTTATAAACATCTGAGGACCAGAAAACTTAGAAGGGTCCAATAGTAAAGTTACTTAGTCTAGAGTTATAATGCTTACACAAGTAGACATAATATAGGTGACTCCATATAGGGGATCCATATGGGGGTAGATCTGGTATAAGCTTACACTGTACGTATATGTTCTTGTATGTGTGTCTTACCCCTATAATACATATAGGGAGATTTAGGTATGTCTCCAGTGGGTTAACATGAATTATAATCCCCAGCTAAAGTAAAGTAAAGAAAGCTGAGTACAGATGATATTACATACATACATTGACATGAACTTTGTATAACATATACCCCTTCTAGTACTCATATATGAGATAGACTACTAAAAAGAGCTGAACCTATCTTAAACGTGATAAATAAGGTTAGATATATATGGTCTGAATTTTACAACTTAAAGGGACCATTGATTTAAACAAGATAAGGAGGGCCAGAATAAGATGAAGATGAGGGTGGGAGGGCGGAGCCAGTCAGGATAGCAATCTAGTAAGCACTTTCTGACCTCCGAGCTTTCCAATTTAATATAAGAGGGGTTGTCTCCCATGTATATTGTGAGTAAAGGTGAAAAACTGTAAGATGACTTGGTTTCTTTCATCATAGATGCACTAAGGGAACATGGTATATATAGTTTTAGTAATAAATAGTTTGTATCTATGTAAAATGCAATGAGGTTTGACACCATGGGATAGGCTAAGTAGCATATTCAACATATGTGTACCGTTGCTATTTCTTTAGAGATATACTCGCATCATTAAGATGTAGTGGCAAATAGAATAGAAGGAGCTAAGGTATTCTGAAACAGTATCTACAACCCCGCCCCGGCCGCTGGCAGAGCGCAGGCCCTGAAAGTAGAAAATAGGACTCCTTCAAACATATACACCTCACATAGTTATGACTACGGGAATCTGGTTATCCATATATATATACACATGAGGCATCTTGACCACAAATAAAATGGACAACTGAATATTAAACGCGCTAAATAATTTGTAAAGCTATATGAGGGTGAAATAAGTATAAGACTGGTTAATAAGTACTATCAACTACTACTGCAATAAGTGGACTAACCGTACTATTTGGGTTAATATTAGTGCTGATCCGATTAGAGTAGACATATACATACACACATATGCATGTACAAATATACACATACACACATATGCATACAAGCAAGGTAATAGTCATCACTTAGTCTGCTTTCACTGAGACATAAATATGTACACATCTAAGCCTGTCTCAAACTGCATTTCTGGTGTGGGTTTATATAGACAGTGTTGCTCTATCAATTTCCCAGCAGGTACATATGGAAAGATAGAATACATCAGGCAGACATATATGCGCTAGTGCTATAAAACAGACTCATGTGGGATCCAGAACAAGCTATTGTGATAGGGCTAAGGTTGCATAGTCATCTAACATAGCTATTACCCCCAGCAAGAAAATATAATACTCTAAAGGACTAAAACAGTATGTGTAACTGAGCAGTGGCACTATTATAAAACAAATCATAAAGTACTAGTTTTTAGTGATATAAATGTCCCCAATAATCAGCACTTTAGACCACAAAGTCTTCAAGGAAAGTTCCGGTCAGTAAGAAGATGTAGTAGAGAGTCCCGGCAGACAGAGTTCATAAGAAAGGTAATGTGTTCACATCTGCCCCCCACCGACCATACCAATGATCCTGCGTTGCCTTAAATTTGTTAAGAAAACAACTAGCTAGTAGGATGAATTCCCAGTAACTTAGCCAATTTATAGAACTTTACCCTATGCCAGAGCGGTTGAGCATATTCCCATCAGAGGGATTGATAAACAGGCTCACACAACGACTTGGGGGAGGCCGATCCATGTGGGCAAAGAGCCATAATATTTCCCAGTCTTGAGAGCAGAGTTGCCCTGTAGATTCGGAGCTTGGCATCTGGAATGGCACCTTCCCGTCGCCATTCTCCTTTGTGCCAGGTTGTGTTACCTCTGACAGCGATGCCCTAAAGTTTAGTTCAGCAGCGATATGCTTCCATTCCTCTACGACTCTGTATCTCTGAAGGTATGCCTCTGCAGGGGATGCATGTAAAAGCAGCGAGCCAGGGTGTACAGCTATCGGTATTTCCCTCCCGCTCTTAGAGAGGATTGGGTGCGTAACACCACGTGGGTGGGTCGGTGGCGGACAGTGTACATCTACGGGAGAGATATCTGCCTGTGTTGACGGTGACTCAGGGCTCAGCATCTGCGATGCGCAGTGATTCTCTGACTCTAGAAATTCCGCCAGCGATAACAGGTCTTCTAGATCTCTCTGTACACACCGAAAATGCTGCGTTATTATTGCCTGAACCTTTCTTTCCCATATGTCGACTGCCTCCATTTCGATGTAGCTCCACTTCGGCAGCTAATATTTGACAGCAGCTGGGAACTTCTGTTGCACCCAACAAGCTTGGGTAGGAGTTAGAAACCAGCAAATAATTCTTTATAATGGCGCCTGTAAACTCCAGCCTCATTGGTCCATTAGGGTATCAAATCCCGGCTCCAATGGCACTTCTAGTTCTATGGTCACTCCTAACCATCAGTATGTGGAACTGTCACAATATGCACAAGCTTAATACATTTTAGTACTATCTAAGTCCACTTTTAGCTCTGAAAAGTCAAATAGAGTCAGGAGCTCTTGAGTTTCACGTCCTGCCATGTTGATAGCTAGCTCTGCCCCCCTAAATAGAACTTTAAAGCACGAACTACATCTAAATTGTGTAACAAACGTTCCTTCTTTGAAACTGGATTCGGACACAGAGAAGGAACAACTATTTCCTGGTTAATATTCTTGTTGGAAACAACTTTTGGAAGAAAACCAGGCTTAGTAAGCAAAACAACCTTATCTGAATGGAAAACCAGATAGGGTGGATTACACTGCAAAGCAGATAATTCAGAAACTCTTCTAGCAGAAGAAATAGCAACCAAAAACAGAACTTTCCAAGATAGTAACTTAATATCTATGGAATGTAAAGGTTCAAACGGAAACCCTTGAAGAACTGAAAGAACTAAATTTAGACTCCAAGAAGGAGTCATGGGTCTGTAAACAGGCTTGATTCTGACCAAAGCCTGAACAAAAGCTTGTACATCTGGCACAGCTGCCAGTCGTTTGTGTAACAAGACAGATAAAGCAGAAATCTGTCCCTTTAGAGAACTCGCTGACAACCCTTTATCCAAACCTTCTTGGAGAAAGGAGAGAATCTTTGGAATTTTAATCTTACTCCAGGAGAATCCCTTGGATTCACACCAACAGATATATTTTTTCCATATTTTATGGTAAATCTTTCTAGTCACAGGTTTTCTGGCTTGGACCAGAGTATCTATCACAGAATTTGAAAACCCACGCTTGGATAAAATCAAGCGTTCAATTTCCAAGCAGTCAGCTGCAGAGAAACTAGATTTGGATGTTCGAATGGACCTTGTACTAGAAGATCCTGTCTCAAAGGTAGCTTCCATGGTGGAGCCGATGACATATTCACCAGGTCTGCATACCAAGTCCTGCGTGGCCACGCAGGAGCTATCAGAATCACTGAGGCCTTCTCCTGTTTGATCCTGGCTATGAGCCTGGAAAGGAGAGGAAACGGTGGAAACACATACGCTAGGTTGAACGACCAAGGCGCCACTAATGCATCCACTAGAGTCGCCTTGGGATCCCTGGATCTGGACCCGTAGCAAGGAATCTTGAAGTTCTGACGGGACGCCATCAGATCCATGTCTGGAATGCCCCATAATTGGGTTAACTGGGCAAAGACCTCTGGGTGGAGTTCCCACTCCCCCGGATGGAAAGTCTGACGACTCAAATAGTCCGCCTCCCAGTTGTCTACTTCTGGGATGTGAATTGCAGATAGATGGCAGGAGTGATCATCCGCCCATTTGATGATCTTGGACACCTCGCTCATCGCCAAGGAACTCTTTGTTCCCCCCTGATGATTGATGTATGCAACAGTCGTTATGTTGTCCGACTGAAACCTTATGAACCTGGCTTCCGCTAGTTGAGGCCAAGCCAGGAGCGCATTGAATATTGCTCTTAGTTCCAAAATGTTTATCGGGAGAAGAGACTCTTCTCGAGACCATAGACCCTGAGCTTTCAGAGAGTCCCAGACCGCGCCCCAACCCAAGAGGCTGGCGTCGGTCGTGACAATGACCCACTCCGGTCTGCAGAAACTCATTCCCTGAGACAGGTGATCCTGGGTCAAACACCAGAGAAGTGAGTCCCTGGTTACCTGGTCTACTTGAATTTGGGGAGACAAGTCTGTATAGTCCCCATTCCACTGATTGAGCATGCACAGCTGTAATGGTCTTAGATGAATTCGAGCAAAAGGAACCACGTCTATTGCTGCGACCATTAGTCCTATTACTTCCATGCACTGAGCTATGGAGGGTTGAGGAATAGAATGAAGAACTCGACAAGCGTTTAGAAGCTTTAACTTTTTGACTTATGTCAGGAAGATCTTCATTTCCACAGAATCTATTATTGTTCCCAGAAAAGGAACCCTTGTGGACGGTGACAGTGAACTCATTAGGATGTCGTCTAGATAAGGTGCTACAGTGATGCCCCTTAGGACCGCTAGAAGGGACCGTAGCACCTTTGTGAAAATTCTGGGAGCGGTGGCTAAACCAAATGGAAGAGCCACGAACTGGTACTGTTTGTCCAGAAAAGTGAACCTCAGGAACTGATGATGAGTTTTGTGGATTGGGATATGCAGATATTCCCCTCTTTTTGGGAACCACAAACAGGTTTGAGTAAAAACCTAGACCTTGTTCCCCGGAGGGGACTGGGTTTATCACTCCCATCTTTGATAGGTCTCTTACACAATGTAAGAATGCCTGTTTCTTTATCTGGTCTGAAGATAAGCGAGACAGGTGGAATCTTCCCTTTGGAGGAAGTCCCTTGAAGTCTAGTAGGTATCCCTTGGAGACTATCTCTAGTGCCCAGGGATCCGGAACATCTCTTGCCCAAGCCTGAGCGAAGAGAGATAGTCTGCCCCCTACCAGATCCGGTCCCGGATCGGGGGATACCCCTTCATGCTGTCTTGGTAGCAGCAGCAGGTTTCTTGGTCTGTTTACCCTTATTCCAGCCTTGCATGGGCTTCCAAGCGGGTTTGGGCTGGGCCGCATTACCTTCTTGTCTAGTGGCAGTGGAGTTATTAGCCGGTCCGTTCCTGAAATTGCGAAAGGAACGAAAATTAGACTTGTTCTTAGCCTTAAAAGGCCTATCCTGTGGGAGGGCATGGCCCTTACCCCCAGTGATGTCTGAAATAATTTCCTTCAATTCCGGCCCAAAAAGGGTCTTACCCTTGAAAGGAATATTAAGTAACTTAGTCTTGGACGACACATCTGCCGACCAGGATTTTAGCCAAAGCGCCCTCCGCGCTACTATAGCAAAACCTAAGTTTTTCGCCGCCAATTTCGTTATTTGAAAAGCGGCATCCAATATAAAGGAATTAGCTAACTTTAATGCGTGAATTCTGTCCATGACTTCTTCATAGGAAGTCTCTTTCTGGAGCGACCTTTCTAGTTCCTCGAACCAAAAGGACGCCGCTGAAGTGACAGTAATAACACACGTAGCTGGTTGAAGGATGAACCCTTGCTGAACAAAAATCTTTTTAAGCAATCCTTCCAATTTTTTATCCATAGGATCTTTGAAAGCGCAGCTGTCCTCTATAGGAATAGTTGTGCGCTTCGCTAGTGTTGAAACAGCTCCCTCAACCTTCGGGACCGTCTGCCATGCGTCCCTTCTAGGGTCTATTATGGGAAACATTTTCTTAAATATAGGAGGTGGGGCAAAGGGTACACCTGGCTTCTCCCACTCCTTATCCACTATGCTCGCTACCCTCTTGGGTATAGGAAAAGCATCGTCGTGCACTGGGACCTCTAAAAATTTGTCCAATTTGCACAACTTCTCTGGTACTACCATAGAATCCCAGTCATCCAGAGTAGCTAATACCTCCTTAAGCAAAGCGCGGAGATGTTCTAGCTTAAACTTAAATGCTACTATATCAGGTTCTGCCTGTTGAGAAATTTTTCCTGAGTCTGAAATTTCACCCTCAGACAGCCCTTCCCTCACAGCCAATTCTGATTGATGTGAGGGTAAAATAGATAAGGCATCGTCAGCGTCTGATTGTTCATCCTTTTTATCTGTATTTAAAACTGAACAATCACGCTTTGTCTGAAATGCTGGCAGTTTGGATAAAAGATTTGCTATAGAATTATCCACTACTGCTGTCAATTGTTGCATAGAAATAAGCACTGGCGCGCTAGGTGTCGCCTGCGCGGGCAAAGCTGGTGTAGACACAGAAGGAGAGGATGTAGAACTATCCCCACTACCTTCATTAGATAAATCATCTTGGGCAACATTATGAAATGTAACAGAGCTGTCCTTATTTTGTTTGGACGCTATGGCACAATCATCACAAACACTCGAAGGGGGAACCACATTTGTCTCTACACACACAGAACATAGGTTATCTGATGGCCCAGACATGTTAAACAGATTTAGGCAGACAAACAATGCAATAAAAACGATTTTAAACAAAAACGTTACTGTCTCTTTAAATAATAAAATGACACACTTTATTTCTGAATGTTCAAAAAACTATGAAGGCAATATCCGATTTTTATGAAATTTGGACCCCAGTGTCTTAATGCTTAGAAAGTATTGCACAGCAAATATGGAGACTCTAGCTCTTAAAACAAGCAAACCGGAGCAAATTGTTGGATTTAACCGTTTTTATACACCACAATCCCTGCTACAGCATTGCTGCAGCTTTTTACCTTCCTTAGGGGTCAACTATCCACAGAAATAAGCCTTCTGGAGTCACTTTCTGAGCCACAGGACCCTCTCACATGGAACTGCATGCACTGCCTTGAAAATCAACTGCACAGCTGAAGTGCCAAAATGAGGCTTCCTCCCTCAGCACACTAGAATGAAGGGGCCTTCCTGACTAGATTTAGGTGTCTAAAACAAGCCAGATCAATAAAAAACGTCCCCAAGTGTATATGAGCTCATAAAACATTTCATATGCCATGATATTGCAATAAAAACCAATCGATTTGGCCCCTAACAGTGTTTACCAGCATAAAATTCAAAAAGGGGAAGCCTGTTATCTTTTTTGCTGAGGTGAAAGAAAAATGGCTTACCGTTTTCCCTGAGGGGAAAAATGACTGTCATCTAGCATTAGCCTGTGTTGTTAGAAGGAGACTAGTCATACCTGAAGCAGATGAGTCTGCAAGCTGTTACCCCCAACTGAAGTTCTCTAGTTTCAACAGTCCTGCGTGGTAACAGCAATGGATTTTAGTTACTTGTGCTAAAATCATAGCCCTCTTAAACAGAAATCTTCATCACTTTTCTGTTGTAGAGTACAAGCCAGCACTATTTTAAAATAACAAACTCTTGATAGAAGAAATAAAAAACTACAACTACACCACAAACTCCTCGCCATCCCCGTGGAGATGCTACTTGTTCAGAGCGGCAAGGAGAATGACGGGGGGGGCGGAGCCAGAGGGGGAGCTATATGGACAGCTCTTGCTGTGTGCTCTCCTTGCCTTTCCCTGTGGGGGAGAATATTTCCCACAAGTAATGGATGACGCCGTGGACCGGACACACCAATGTTGGAGAAATGGAAACTGTATCTAGCGTGCCAGAAAAATAGTTAAAAACACAACTCTGTAACTGTGACTTGTATAAAGTACTTCAATGTTGCTGATTTTAGGTTGTCTATCACATATGAGGAGGAGGGGGAAAATCAACAATATTAGGTAAATGTAAGAGCCTCTATTTAGGAACTGTGTCCTGTATTGCCCTATATTAGGGTAGATAAGCCACTTTTTTTTACACTAAATATGCTATATATCCCTTCCCCATCCTTCCCACCATATGCCCCAAATGTTGCAAAAAATGTAACAACAACAAATTCAAATATCAATTAGTAGATAGTCTGAAATTAACATAGTGCAGTTAAAATAAACACGAAGCCCCTGACGCGGTCGCGTTTCACTTATACGCTTCCTTATTCTATTCAAATCAGCTAATAGAATTTCAGTAGATCTTATCCTATTGGCTGATTTAAACAGCCAATAGGATTTCAGTAGCTCTCATCCTATTGGCTGATTTGAATTTGAAGGCTCAAATCAGCCAATAGGAATTCAAGGGACGCCATTTTTAATCATGTACCTTGAATTCCTATTCAGTGTACGGCAGAGATCGTATGAAGAGGATCCTACACGCTCCATGGCTCCGCGGTCGCCGGTCTTCAGATCCAGGCCCCCCGGTCTTCAGTTCCAGGGTCGCCGGTCTTCAGCTCCGCGTTCATCGGTCTTCAGCTCCGCCCTCCGCTCTGCTCCGGCTGGTTCCTAGAAGAAGAAAGAAAAGGTCGCCGCTTGGAAGAAGACTTCATCGCCTGGAACAGGACCTTCTCCGCCGGACTTCAGTACAGGTGAGGACCACTTGGGGGTTAGACTTAGGGTTTTTTAAGGGATTTTTGGGGGGGTTTATTTTATTTAGATAGGGTGGGCAGTAAAAGAGCTGAATGCCCTTTTAAGGGCTACTGGTAGTTTATTAGTGTAAGGGGTGTTTTTATTTTGGGGGACTTTTTTATTTTCATAGGGATTAGGTATAATTATTGTAAAATTTGGTAATTTTCTTTATTATTTTCTGTAATCATAGATTTTTTTATTTTCTGTAATTGTAACTTAAAGGGACAGTCTACTCCAAAATTTTGATTAGACTGTCCCTTTAATTTATACTTAGTTTATTTGTATTTTTAAAGTAGTGCTAGGTTTTTTTAATTTAATAGTAACTTAAGTATTTTGTAAATTAGGTAATTTGGGTTCATTTAGGGGGTGTTAGGTTAGGGGTGTTAGGATAGGTGGGGTTAGTTTAGGGGTTAGGTTTATTGTGTTGTGGGCTTTGGCGGTTTAGGGGTTAATACTTTAATAGGTTTATTGCGTTGTGGGCTTTGGCGGTTTAGGGGTTAATACTTTAATAGGTTAATTGCGTTGTGGGTTAATGGCGGATTAGGGGTTAATAGTTTTAATAGGTAGTTTGCGATGATGGGGTTGGAGGATTTAGGGGTTAATAATTTAGTTATTACTTGCGGTGTGGGTTTGATGGCGGATATAGGGATTAATACACTTTATTAGTTATTGCGGTGGGGGATTGCGGTTGACAGGTAGATAGACATTGCGCATGCGTAAGGTGTTAGTTTATTTTTGCAGGCATTTTCAGGAGTTACGGTGCTCCCATACTCAGCGCAAGGCTTGCTATGGCTGCCTTTTATGGCGAGGTAAAAATTGAGTAAAATTTCTCAATTTTCGCCACGTAAGTTCTTGCGCTGGATATTGGATACCGTTTTACGAAGCGGTCCCATGTTAGCCTATGGGAGTAAAAATTGCGGGCGACGGGTGAAATATACGTGCCACATTTATATGCGGTGCTGTATATAGGATACCAAACCCACGCAAAAAACGGCGTTGCCGGCTTTTGTGGGCGATGCTGCATATGTAATGGGGCCCGTGATTTTCAGATTTAGGTTTACTTCTATTATCAAATTTGCTTCATGCTCTTGATGTCCTTTTTTGAAGGAGAGCAATGCTCTACTGGGGCCTAGCTGAATACATTGAATTAGATAATGACAAGCAGCTAGCTCACAGTAGTGCATTGCTTCTGAGCCTACCTATGAAGACTTTTCAACAATGGATACCAATAGAATGAAGCAACTTAGATAAGAGAAGTAAATTGGAAAATTGTTAAAAAAAATGCATGTTCTTTCTTTATTATTATTAAAGTTGTGGTTATTTTCTTTAGTTAAATAAAACTATTTAAATTGTTTCTTAAGGTAATCATTATTTTTTTCATTCCAATAAAGTACAGCTGAAAAGTTGATCAAATATGAATAATAAACCTATTAAACTAGAGATAGTTCAACTCCTAATAATTGAATTTATATCAATGATCTAGCTATGCATATCTAATGATGTTTAACCAGTAATGGTCTGATATAACTGGAAACATAATCTGAAAAGTTATTATTCCTAAAATGAAAACCATGATTTAAATTGGTCTTACCAAATAGCGATTTAAATTGTGAATTAAATCATGATTTAAATCAATTTGGTCTTAATCAAATCCACACTGGTTAAAAGCTAAACCTAAGCCCTTGAAGGTCGCCTCTTATTTCAGTGCATTTCCACAGTTTTTCAAAGCTAGACAGTGCTTGGTCATGTGTGCCCTATAGATAACATTGTGCTCACTCCTGTGGAGTTTTTTATTGGATAAAATGCAAGTCTGTCAAAAGAATTAAAATAAGGGGGCAATCTGCAGAGGCTAAGATACAAGGTAAATCACAGTGGTAAAAGTGTATTAATATAAATGTCTTGGTTATGCAAAAAAGGGGAATGGGTAATAAAGGGATTATCTATCTTTTTAAACAATAAAGATTCTGGAGTAGACTGTCCCTTTAGCCATATTAAGGGTTAAGCATAGTTGTTTAAATGTAATCTGAAACTACATAGTCTCTGGTGTTAGTTGCCCCGTGACAAGTTGTGTTAGCACACTTTCACTGGCAAGAAGACTTAGCTCCCTTAATTAAAAAAATAATAATACAAATACAAAATCTATTATAATAAAAGCATAACTGCAACTCAAACTATTACTTCTTAAACTTTACCATGACCACCATGCAATTAACCCTAACCACAACCTAATTGCACAATTAACCAATCACCCAGGCCAATTAACCCTTGATACAACCCCAATGGGCTAGATTACAAGTGCAAAACCCGACACACATGCAAACTTCAGGACTATGGATACTGCGACCGTGTTAATTTCTTCATACTTATAGACTATAATAGAGCATTCTGAATGAAAAAAACTTACACATCGCTGACACGATAAACCGAACGCATTTAACCAAATGCGCTATACTCAATGTTAGTTATGCATATTTTACATTCCAATATTCTTCACATATAATTTTTTTTATTTTTAAATATATGTTTCTATATGTTTATGATTTTTTTTAAATATATATTTATACCTATATATCTATAGTAATATATAGATATAGGTAGGGGTATATACATATATATATATATATATATATATATATACATATATAAATATATAGGTATATACAGATATATATAAGAATATCTATTTAAAAATACAAATAACATTTCCCCCTATGTGAAGAACATTGGAATGTAAAATATGTACAGTAAATATGCAATAAAACATATTATTAAATATTAATATTGAATAAAAAAAGATTTTTCTTATTGATATTTGAGTGGAAAGGGTATAATATAAATAAATATATATATATATATATATATATATATATATATATATACACACACAGTATATATACAGTATGTGTATGCAGTATGTGTTTATATGTGTATATACATACATATATTAACATATGAATACATAAATACACATGTATACACAAAAAAAAAATATATAATGTGCACAAAATGGAGGCTCACAGTTTTCATTTGTCTGTGGGTTACCCAGTTCCCAGTGAGTTTTTTTTGGTGTGGGAAGTTTCAATATTTAAATAAATACTGTATGTAAATACCAACATCTGTAAATAAAAGTTATGCTTCTTATACACTTTAAAATGCAAAGTTTTTGGAACTGACCTGTAATAGATTTTATAACCATTGGCTCATCTGGATAAAAGGGGCCCTGTGCTCTAAAATGTGTTTCCCATTAATGTGTTCCAAATTACTTGTTATAGATACTGTAGGGTATTAAACATAGGGAATATTGTTTTTTCATGTCTATTTTTCTATTTGAAATAACTAGTTAAAACCATCACTTGTTTTTAAAGATACACCCAAAAAATGGGCTGAGCCTGCAGGTAAAACAGACCTGCTAATGTTATCTGTCTCTAAACAAACTGCCCAATAGTTAGGTATTGAAATTCTAATTATGGCTGGAGAGTTCAATGTGCAAAACTAGCTATTTCAGACACAAAGTGCACTCTCTTTCTCCTTCCTCTCCAATGGGAGATTAATTAGTGTTATTGTCTGCGGTTTGCATATCTTTTCTACTGATAATACATTCATCATTTCAGCTTAGGTTTTAGTTTCAACAAACAAAAAGAAGCAAATACCTGCTTCAAAAACATAATAAATATAAAGGAGATGTTTGCATATAATTAAATATTCTCCAGCAGGTAAAATGGACCATTGGGAATACTTTAGATGGGAGATAATTTTAGCATACAATGTCCCTTTAAAGAGATATTACACTCAACATTTACTCTCCATAAAACCACAAGCTGGCAAGCTTTGCCAAGGCATGCTCACAGATCTCACACCTTTCCTATTCTTTCCATCAGCAGGAGGTATCACCAACCACTTACAGCCCCAAAATTAGGAAAACGTCTGAAAACCCCCAAAACTACGATATTAAAACCCCTTTAAACAATTATGGGACGGAGGGCGGGGGATTCCTCACTCCTACAGGTTCAGTTAAACACCGCCTTATAAAGCCTCCTTATCTCTACCAGTTTCACCTACACTTGACACCTATTTTTTTATCTACTGGAGGTTCATCCACAGGGGGGGTCACCCCACCATGCAGCCTGTCATACAGGGGGAATTGCTTACCACACTCCCTACAATAAAGCTGGTCTGCCTCCATCATACATAACTATTTTTACAGTGTTTAAAAATTATCTAGGTCATAATTTAAAAGTCTAATCAAATTATGTATGTGTTTGCGTGTTTGTTTGAGAGACTCTGTGTGTGTATGTGTTTATGTGTTTGTTTGAGAGACTCTGTGTGTGTATGTGTTTGTGTGTTTGTTTGAGAGACTCTGTGTGTGTATGTGTTTGTGTGTTTGTTTGAAAGACTCAGTGTGTGTATGTGTTTGTTTGAGAGACTCTGTGTGTGTATGTGTTTGTGTGTTTGTTTGAGAGACTCTGTGTGTGTATGTGTTTGTTTGAGAGACTGTGTATGCGTTTGTTTGAGAGACTCTGTGTGTGTATGTGTTTGAGAGACTCTGTGTGTGTATGTGTTTGCGTGTTTGTTTGAGAGACTCTGTGTGTATGTGTTTGTGTGTTTGTTTGAGAGACTCTGTGTGTGTATGTGTTTGTGTGTTTGCTTGAGAGACTCTGTGTGTGTATGTGTTTGCTTGAGAGACTCTGTGTGTGTATGTGTTTGAGAGACTCTGTGTGTGTATGTGTTTGCGTGTTTGTTTGAGAGACTCTGTGTGCATGTGTTTGTGTGTTTGTTTGAGAGACCCTGTGTGTGTATGTGTTTGTTTGAGAGACTCTGTGTGCATGTGTTTGTGTGTTTGTTTGAGAGACCCTGTGTGTGTATGTGTTTGTGTGTTTGCTTGAGAGACTCTGTGTGTGTATATGTTTGCGTGTTTGTTTGAGAGACTCTGCGTGTGTATGTGTGTGTATGCGTGTTTGAGAGACTCTGTGTGTGTATGCGTGTTTGTTTGAGAGACTCTGTGTGTGTTTGCGTGTTTGTTTGAGAGACTCTGTGTGTGTATGTGTTTGTGTGTTTGTTTGAGAGACTCTGTGTGTGTATGTGTTTGCGTGTTTGTTTGAGAGACTCTGTGTGTGTATGTGTTTGTGTGTTTGCTTGAGAGACTCTCTGTGTGTGTATGTGTTTGTGTGTTTGCTTGAGAGACTCTGTGTTTGTATGTGTTTGTGTGTTTGTTTGAGAGACTCTGTGTGTATGTGTTTGTGTGTTTGAGAGACTCTGTGTGTGTATGTGTTTGTGTGTTTGTTTTAGAGACTCTGTGTGTGTATGTGTTTGTGTGTTTGTTTGAGAGACTCTGTGTGTGTGTGTATGTGTTTGCGTGTTTGTTTGAGAGACTCTGTGTGTGTATGTGCTTGTGTGTTTGTTTGAGAGACTCTGTGTGTGTATGTGTTTGTGTGTTTGTTTTAGAGACTCTGTGTGTGTATGTGTTTGTGTGTTTATGTGTTAGTGTTTGTATATTCATACATTAATATGTTTACACTAATATGGTCTAATGAGTTTACAGCACCTACTATGTACTGAGGCAGAACAAATGTGCACATGTGTAGAACTGCTTCCACTCTGGAATTAACACAAAGGGAGCACTTATACACACAGGATTAGCCAATAATCCATCAAAGTGCTTTTTATTTGAACTTGAAATCTAATAAAGCCATTGTATGAACAGTCCAATGAAAGGTGTGTCTAGCATTGAAAGATGAGTTCTACGTTTTTCAAAATGAAACATTTATTTCTGAGTAAATAAATCTGTGTTTATGTTTGAGCAGTAATAAAAGCACTAGTATTTTGACCGAACAACATATGAACTATTTGTGCTAATCGTTTCATTGGTTTATATTTCCATCATACAATATTACAAATGTAGCATTTAAAGGGATAGCAAAGAAAAATTCAAATGTCATGATTCAGATAGAGCATGTAATGTTAAACAACTTTCCAATTTACTTCTATTTTATTTTATTCATTCTCTTGTTATCCTTTGATAAAAAGAACAACTAAGTAGGCTCAGAAGCAGCAATGCACTACTGGGAGTTAAGTGGTGATTAGTGGCTGCACATATATGCCTCTTCTGATTGGCTCACCCAAGGTGTTCAGCTAGCTCCCAGTAGTGCATTGTTGCTCCTTCAACAAAGGATAACAAGAGAATGGAGCAAATTTGATAATAGAAGTAAATTGGAAAGTTATTTAACCCTTTCCTGACAGGAGTAATTTGTCTACATCGGAACAAAGTTCTGATGTAAACAAACTGAAATCACGCGATCGTTCATGCGATCGCGTGATTTCAATGATGGGATTATGTCTGGGGGGAGTGCCTATGACACTAGGCACAACCTCCAGGCCGCAATCCCATTCAGAAAACACCTTTGGCTTCAGTACAGCAAAATGGCTAGGACGTTCCATGCCGTTCTGATGGCGTTAAAGCCCAGCGCAGATAGGACGGCATGGAACACCCTAACGGCGGGAAAGGGTTAAAATTGTATGTTTTGTCTGAATCATGAAAGAAATGTTTTGGGATTTATGTCCCTTTAATTCATACGCATAAACAGCACGGGGGTCATTTCAGGTATTTGATCATTATTGACATGTTAACAACTGCAGATGAGATATTTTTGTTTCAGTGAAAAATTGTCCTGTACTAAATATGTGTCAGTCCTGTTTTACTGATCACAATCAAAATTCATGATTTTTTTTTTTCATGACTTTTTTTGGGCATTTTTCACTTACTGAATTGCACAGCTGAAATTACTTTATAACCCCACACAACAACACTTTTTCATCTATTACTGTCTATCCCAAAAAAGATTAAAATGTAATCAGTTTTGTGCAAGAGTAAAACACACTGATATGAATTCTGTTGTACTACAAAACAATCAAATGTGCATACTTAATGACAAACCAAAATATCATGAATTTGTATTTAATCCCTTTTTATTAGTGTTTAGTTGAAATGTGTGCAATTAACATGTTGTGCTCCAAAACTGTAGAGATGTGTATAATTCTATAAGGGCATTATTTGTATTGTGGGCATGTGTGTTTGTTGGTTTAAAGGGACAGTCTACAAAAACATTTTTATTGTTTAAAAAGATAGATAATCCCTTCATTACCCATTCCTCAGTTTTGCATAACCAACATTGTTATAGTAATACATTTTTTACCTTTGCATGTTATTGATTTTTAATCTTAAATTGATTAAGCAGGTAGAAATTGTATCTCTTTAGTAATGTTGTTTCCAAACGCCATCCAATATGGTGGAGGTAATCATGTAGATAATGATTTTGTGTTTGATTCTGAGCTTCAGGGTTATTAAGGAGTCATTTTAGATTTCTGGGCACTGGAAAAAAAAACACTGGCAATACCGGCCAATACAAAATGTTATCTGTTGAACACAAGTGCAAGATTCAACCTCCATATGCTTTTGGGAAGTGCAAATACAACTAGACTGTTGCTCTAAGCCAATGTTTCTCAACTGCAGTCCTCAAGTACCCTTAACAGGCCAGGTTTTAATTATAGCTTAACTAGAGCACAGGTGAAATAATCAGCTGATCATTAACCATGGTAACTTACCTGCTCTCACCCCTCAGCTGATTATTTCACCTGTGCTCTAGAATTAGGGTTGCCACCTGTCCCTTAAAATACAGAAAACTTATAAGTTACACATGCTGCAGGGTGTGCAGGGAGGAATATGAATAGTGCTGTCCAGAAACACAATACATGTTCCTCCCTGCACACCCTGCAGCATGTGTAGCTCATAAGTGTCCAGGAAAACATGGCCAAGGTGGCAACCCTAGCTCTAGTTCATCTATAATAAAAACCTGACCTGTTAGGGGTACTTGGGAAACACTGTTCTAAGCTGCCCATGACCATTGCAGCTCTACTTTTTCCTCTCATTGCTACAGTCTACAAAAGTGTTTTTCAACTCCTGTCCTCAGGGAACACTAACACAAGATTTTTATGAAATCTGAGCTAATGCATAGGTGATATAATCAGCCGATCAATAACTATGGTTACATTTAAAGGAGCCCAGACAAGGTGCTGTGAAGACACATCCAGTTTAGAAAGTAACCATATAGGGGTAGGCTGTGACATTCTGTCCTGTGGTATTATGTCCATCTGTCAAGGTCTCATGCTATAAATCCTATTTAAAAGCCTGCATGAAGCTTTGAAAAGCTCACTTTGCCAAACATTTTAGAACCAAACACAGCTAATTGCACACATTATACACATTTAAAAAAAAACAAAAAAAACATGTGTAGCAAAATACTATTGCAAAACACAAGTGAGCTAACTATAACTATTTTTTTTTCCATTTTCAAAACTTTATTGAGAAATAACAAAAGAGGTACATATGTCAAAGGGTATGGATACATAGAACTCAAGCATATCATTCATAGTGGTGGTATATACATATTAAACTAGGTCTAAGAATAATGTCCGGATGTCATATCCCACAAGGTTTGGTTGTTTAAAAAGGTCTCTTGAAATGTAGTCCACCTATGAATTCAAGATCCCCTGCATATGTACCCAATCATATAACAAGATAACAAAAATAATTTACCAGGTATATATAGTCTAGAAGATAGAGTAGGTTTGACGTGGGTTTTTATCCACACTTCCACGTCGAGAATATTCTACTGAAGGAGTAGAATTAGGTAAAGGAAAAAAGGAAAGAGGAGGACATAGAGAGAGAGAAGGGAAAAAAGGGGGGGGGAGAGTGGGGGGAGGAAAGGTAAAACAGACGGGCTCCTGAGTGAGGAGCTCCAGGGCTAGCCCTCAGAATCTGCAGGAGATAACAATTCTCCATATCCAAATGTCCTTCTATGTGTTAGATCATAAATCAGAAATCACTGGTTTCCACAGTTCCAACATGTATTCATGAATTTCTATCCTGTCATCCCTCATAAATCTAAATCTTTCCAACTGTAAAAGTCTATCTACCTGAGTCGTCCAATCCGTCACTGTTGGAACATCTGTTCTCTTCCACCTCTTGGGGATAAGAGACTTAGCACTGTTAAGCATTATGAAGAAGAGCTGTTTCGTAGGTTTATCTTTAAACTTAGGGATGTTGTGAAACAGTAGAAGGCTGGGAGATCTAACTAAGGAGGTATTTAGTGTATTTTCCATGACATCAATAACCGACTGCCAGTAAGGTCGGAGAGAACCACACTCCCACCAAATATGAAGTAGGGTGCCGTGCTCCCCACATCCTCGCCAACACTTCCCATCAGACTGCTTATATATTTTCTTAATTCTGTCAGGTGAAAGATACCACCTAGACAGGTAATTATAATTAGATTCCAATACCCTCGCTGAAACTGAGGCTTTTATATGAGTGTTTAATATTTTATGCCATTCTTTATCAGTCGGAGAAGGGTTAAGTTCCCTGTTCCACGTCTCACATAGTCGGGAAAAGGGGTTCCCCCATAAGAGAGGATCAGACGATAGGCTATCGAGATCATATGTTTTGGTGTGTTCGGTAGGAGGCATAAAGATTCCAGAGTAGTCGGTTGCCTGGTTATTTCGCCTAGTCTTTAATATGTTGATAAGAAATGTTGAAGTTGTACATGAAAGTACCTTGAAATATCAAGTCCAGCATGTTCTAAGTCTGCTCTACTCCTAAGTTTTTTATTCATTAAAAGTCGGTGAAAGGTCACTTGTGTGATTCGTGTCTTATCTATCAGCGGCTGCTGTGTGCTCATGAAAGGTATATCTGGATTGTCTAGAAATGGTGTAAGTGGTGAGGGGTTTGAGGTAACATGTGGGTAGTCCACTAGTGTCCTGTCCCACTGTGTAAAGAATTCCTTAAGAAGTGGATAGTTTTCCAGTATTCTGGGCCTGAATTTAGCGGAGATCCAACCCAGAGTGCCCAGGTTCTGTACTCCCAGGATTGCCCTACAAATTTGGATCCAGGTTTTATCTTTAGGATTATGGCACCACTCAACCTGATGTTGAAGATTAATAGCTTTCCTGTATGTAACTAAATTAGGGACTCCCAATCCCCCCCTCTCCTTAGGCAGATAAAGAGTTTTCTTTGCAATTCGCAGTTTAACACCCTTCCAGATAAATTACTCCATTACACTCTGCAACTTATATAGGTAATGCATAGGTAGAAGGATCGGGAGAGTCTGGAGGTAATACAGTATTCTAGGTAAAATATTAATTTTTACAATACTGATTCTCCCAAGCCATGAGACCGGTTTGTTTCTCCAGGAGGAGAGGTCCCCTGTGATCTCGGTGAGTAAGTTTGTGTAATTGGCCTCATATAATGTATCCATATTAGGAGTGAAGTTGATCCCCAGATATCTGAGAGAACTAGTTTTTATGTGTAATGTGCATATAGAGGAAAGCTGGCAAATATCCGTTTGAGGTATATTAATATTTAATATTTCCGATTTAGTTTTGTTTAAATGGAAGTTTAAAAACCTGCCATATTCCTCGAACTCTCTCAGTACCTCCGGCAATGAAATTAGTGTATTTGTTAAAGAAAGTAAAACGTTGTCGGCATACATTGACAATTTGTGTTCCTGATCCCCTATCCATAGTCCTTCAATCTTCCCATTATCCGTAATTTTTTGGGCTAGGACCTCCATAACAAACAGCAACGGAGACAGCGGACACCCCTGTCTGGTGCCATTTGATATGCTGAAGGGGTCAGAAAGTATATTGTTAATTCATACCTGGGCCGATGGGGCTGCATAGAGGGAGAAGATTGTTTGTATAAAAGCTTGCCCAAATCTCATCTTCGACAGGACCGCTTTCAAAAAATTCCAGCTGATCCTGTTGAAGGCCTTCTCTGTAGAGACCAAAATTAATGGGACCTTGTTAATTTGTGCATAATTTCCAAGCAGGGTAGCTTTTATAGTATTCTCCCTAGCCTCTCAACCAGTCACAAAACCTACTTGATCTGGGGAGATCAAGTCAGGTAAGAATTTGTTCAGTCTATTGGAAAGGATTTTAGAGAAAATCTTTATATCAAAATTAAGAAGTGATATTGGTCGAAAATTTTCTGGCCGATTTGCTGGTTTGCCCGGTTCAGGGATGGTCGTGATGTGGGCTGTTAGCATAGATGGGGGAAATCCCTGGGATGTGTCTAGTGCGTTAAATAAGCCGGCCAGATGAGGGGATAGAATTGATTTATAAAGCTTATAATATTTGGCACTAAAGCCGTCAGGACCCGGGCTCTTGCCTGCCGGCTGTCCTTCTATAGTATGCAACAATTCTTCTGGAGATATAGGAGCATCCAAAGCCTCCACATCTGCCTGTGGCAGAGAAGGTAGTGTGATTGAGTCTAAGTAAGAACTCAAAGCTGGAAGGAAAGATCTCTCTTCACCACCCAAGGAAGGACGGGGGGATCCTGTAAATTATATAGTTCTTGATAATATGTTCTTAAGGTTTCAGCAATAGCTGGGCTATCTGCATGTGTAACGTCGTGTTTGTCAGTCAATGAGTGAATATGTGTCTTCAAGCTTTTTCTTTTAAGAGCCCTAGCCAATAATCTACCAGGTTTGTCCCCAAATTCATAGAATTTTTGTTGTTTCCGTAAAGCCATCTTCTGGCAGTCAGTTGTATGTAAGTCCTGAATTTCTCTCCTAGCTTTATTGAGTTCAGTAAGTACCAAAGTGTCCGATGGTTGTTTTTTATGTTTTATTTCGAATTCACGTATATTGGTTAAAAGTAAAGTGAACTTTGTCCTGGTTTGTTTCGCCAAAATGGCTTTTTGTTTGATGAGTTCACCCCGAAGGACACATTTGTGCGCTTCCCAAATAATATGTTTAGGGGTCTCAGTTATATCATTAATGGCAAAGTAGTCAGTGAGTGTAGTTTCTATTTTTCCCCTGATTAACTGATTGTTGAGCATAAATTCGTCGAATCGCCATATGAAGGGATGATCTGGTATAGTAGGCCATCTTAACTTGCAGAGTACTGTGGCATGATCAGAACAGGTCATAGGGAGGATTTGTGTTTTCAAAACTGAGGCTAGAGTGGATTGGTCAGTAAAGATATAGTCTATTCTAGTATACAAGTCATGGGGATGGGAGAAAAAGGTATAGTCACGCCCTATGGTATGTTGTGTTCTCCAAGTGTCATGTACAGCTAGCTCTTCTAATCTGGTGTTGCATTGTTTAATATTTTTTTGGGGGACAGAAGCTGATCCCCTGGAGGTGTCAAGCAGTGGGTCTAAAGGTAGGTTAAAGTCGCCCGCTAGGAGCAAGGCCCCTTTTTGCACTTCAAGAATTTTATTAGTGAGTACTGTCACAAATTTGTGTTGTTGTATGTTAGGAAAGTATGCATTTACCAGTGTTACCGGTCTATTATGTAAGGTGCCCACCACTATCAAATAACCGTCTTCTGGGTCCCTCACCACCTGGGTCGGATTGAAAAGTGTGGAGTGTTTTATAAGGATTCCTATCCCATTTTTTTTAGTAGGGCCAGATGCAAAGAATGATGTTGGAAATTTGGGGTTTGGCCATCTTGGTTCTCTGCCTTTTTTAAAATGAGTCTCTTGTAGGTATACAATGTCACAGTGTAACTTAGTTGCGTCTTTTGTCAGGTGAGATCTTTTTTCTGGCGTATTAAGGCCCTTGGTATTTATCGTCATAACTGTCAGACTCTGAGTACCCCGGCACTCCATTTTGCTAAATGTGTGTTTGGTAAGAGGGAGGAAACTGGGGTGTAGGGAGGGAGGGGTGGGAGAGGAAGAGAAAAAAAGGGGGGGAAGGAAGGGGCAAAGGAAGAGGAAAAGGTTTAAGTAAGATAAACAGGAGTCAGTGGAAAGAGAAAATAACAAGTGTCCCAGCGGTGCTGGAAGTATTTAAAGCAGCTACAATGAGCCTCTTCAATCCTTCCTGGGAACAGTAAGGAAAGTCAGGAAAGTGAAACAAAGTAAGCATTGGGTCAGTATCCCCACACCCGAATGGTTAAAAATATAAAAAAACTTAAGATTTAGGGAACAAACTGTCTTAAACATATACAATGAAGTAGGTACCTTCTACCTAAGTATAAAGCAAACTGATAAACAGAGGATTCATGTCTTAAAAAAAAAACAACAACAAAAAACATATAGATCCTGCAATAATACGTCTACTTACTGATTAAGAGAGGATACAATTCTGAAGTGGCAAACCCTGAGATTACAATTAGGAACATGAACCACATTTTAGACGCTTAATGTAATATAAAGGATATATTTTATGATTAAAAGGGTTAATGAACAGTTAGCCAAGTAGAGTCATCATTGGGAAACCCAAATGCCTAATATAATACCATAATGGCTTTATTTTCACAATGGTGTGTGACATCATTAGAGACATTTGAGCAGTCCCGATGAGGCGATATTTTGGTGTGTCATAAGCCCTGACACAGCCCGTGCCCACCCATATTCCGTATTTCACTAAAACATTCCCTTTGTTTTAGGGGGTATTACAGGATGCATTAATCGACATATAAAAAGAAAAAGAAAAAACATCTGTAAGTTGACCCTCTCTAAAGTTTTGTAACGGCTAACAATTACCGGGTAAAGTCTTTAAAGCTTAGCTTATATAGGAAATATCCCACTAACCCGAGGGTCTATCTATTCATAGCAACGTGCACCAAGCAGATGCATTAAAACCCAACACTCAAACTTTATCAAACAGCTAAACATTTAAGAAAAAGAAAAAAAAGTTGTCTAAATAAACATTCTGATTAACTAAAATAACAATCGACAAAAATCCAAGCGTTCAGACTGTTGAAACGAGATTAACATACACACAGTTACAATTGCAGGGAAATAAAGTACTTATCAAGTTCCCTGCGGTGCATGTATAAGTAGCGACTTAGAAGCGGGAATCAGTGGTCAAGTATCAGAAACCTGGGCAGAATTTCCAGCTCTCTGCGAGGGAGGGTCCTGCTGGGTATTCCTCATCTGGTCTGGTGGCGGTATATCTATTTCAAGAATTTTGCAGAATTCAGGAAGGTCAGTCGGTGATCTGTAGATTGCCTGTGTTCCATTTTTAGAGGCTATTAGGCTCACTGGGAAGCCCCACTTGTATTGTATCTTGTGGGCTTGTAATTCAGATGTAATAAATTTGATGTCTCTTCTCTTCTGTAGGGTGATCAGACTCAGGTCGGAGAAGATCTGCAGAGGGATCCCCGCATGTGTTATATTCTTGAGGCTCCTCGCCTTCTGCATGATCGTTTCTTTATCTTTTTAGCTAAGAAACTTGATTATTATGTCTCTAGGCTGGGCCTTGGGTGAAGGTCTGGGCCTGAGAGTCCTATGGGCCTTTTCAATGGGTATGTCTGTGGAGTTCTGTGTTCCCTTCAATGTGCAAAATAAGTCCTGCAGATACCCCTCTAAGGCTGTGTTAGAGACAGATTCAGGGACCCCCCGTATCCTAATATTGTTCCGCCGCCCCCTATTGTCCAGATCTTCCATTCTGGAGAGTAAGAACTGGATGTTTTCCTCATGTTCTCTGATGTGCTGAGAGTTAGTAACTTTTGTGCTTAAAGTTTCATGTTTGGTTTCCAATGTTTCAACCTGCTGAGTAACTTGAGTAATGTCCCTCTTCATATCACCAAACAAAGATCTCATTTCAGCAAGGACTTTGTTAATATCTTCTTTTGAGGATATGGTGTTGAGGTCACTTCTAGTCAGATATTCCTGATGTTGTTGGGGGGCAGCGTCAGCTAATTCAGTGGTATTATGGATGGGGAGGGGGCCTATGTTCTGGCATATCTGTGCTAGGTGAAGCGGCCCTGAGATAATTGGTTAAGCTTGACGATTTGAGCCCCCTCTCTAGCTTATTATTTTTCCTAATAGACATGCTGCTGTGTATATCTAGAGGGCATTAACCATCTGTCAGTGTAACACCAGAAATGCTTCTGCTTTTAATAAAGTGTCTGTTTAAGGCCAAGATAAGAGGGGTGTATATATTAAAAACTGCGTCACAGTTCCTATGATCCAGCTATGAAATCTGCAAGATGGCCATTTAAAGCAAGTATCCTCAGATTGTGCGAGGCTCCGTTGCAATAAACAGCCTGCTCAGGTCCAGATCTCCCACCTATGTATTAGGAGTGTCCCTTATTGTCAATCCTCTGTGGTGTGTGTATGGTCTAAGGGCATATAACAGGGGCGATTGCTTACCAGGCCGCAGAATGGCGCTGGACCACTCCAGCCAAAGTCCCCAGATGCCTCTTGTTGTGTGTCAATCACCCGGTATGTCGTTTAGCTCCCGAGATTGTCAAGCACCACCTCTTGGTCCCTCCGATCTGACTCCCAGCTATTGCTTGCCGTGTCGGTCGTCAAATGCGAGTCGGGCGTGTCCTGGCCTAGTTACCCTTTCGGGCTGTGTATGGGTATGTCGTCGGGATCTCCACTATCCCGTTTCAAGTGTCCGGCCATAGAAGGGGTTCTTCCTCTTGATGTGGGGAATTATGTCTAGATAGCCCAATAATTATAAGCTCCGGATCAGGCCGCAATAGTACTGCAGTAGATGAAGTATGTTTGTCGCCAGAGGACTTTTTCAGTTCCCAGTGGGAGCCTTGATATAATGGTTAAAAGTACCTATATTTATGTCCCACATTATAAGACAGTAGTCCCTCTATTTAATCTATAATCGGGTGTGAGGTGTTAGAGCCAAGATTTAGGCAGCCATCACCCTGCGTGGATAGGCTCCGCCCCCCAACTGTAACTATTTTACCTTTACGCATGGACTGCCAAAGCTATATGAGGTATGCAAACTATGTGCTTAAAGGGACACTGAACCCATTTTTTTCTGTTGTGATTCAGATAGAGCATGCAATTGTAAGCAACTTTCTATTATCAATTTTTCTCCGTTCTCTTGCTATCTTTATTTGAAAAACAATGCATCTAAGCTTTTTTTTTTTGGTTCAGACTTCTCGAGACAGCACTTTTTTATTGGTGGATGATTTTATCCATCAATCAGCAAGAACAACCCAGGTTGTTCACCAAAAATGGTCCGGCATCTAAATTTACATTCTTGCATTTCAAATAAAGATACCAAGAGAATGAAGCAAATTTGATAATAGGAGTAAATTAGAAAGTTGCTTAAAATGTCATGCTCTGTCTGAATCATGAAAGAAAAAAGTTGGGTTCAGTGTCCCTTTAAGTCAAATATATATATATATATATATATATATATATATATATATATATATATATATATATATATATATATATATATATATATATATATATATATATATATACC
Organism: Bombina bombina; assembly: GCF_027579735.1. NCBI lineage: Eukaryota > Metazoa > Chordata > Amphibia > Anura > Bombinatoridae > Bombina > Bombina bombina. The sequence goes on along the minus strand of NC_069503.1, from coordinate 607,681,588 downwards.
AAAAATGTAATTAGTCAGATAGCATGATGATAATAAGTCATTTAATTTCTTTACATATCAGACCCTTATGAAAATATTATCTCTAATTTTAAAAAAGTGGAGGAATTCTCCCAAACATCCATTTGAAGGGCTCACAGTGATGAAATGATGTGTTCCTCCTATCTGATTTTAAACCATTAGCCCAGATATAGCTCTCTATTACTTTACATCACCGTGGGTACTAATATAGTGGCAGGTGAGGAACAATACAGTAGTGTTTAGGTAAAGGCATTTGTGTTCATTTTGGTTGTGAAAGTTATCTTTGGTGATGTTTTACTCAGACCAATGAACTGCATTTATTAAATGCACACATTAATATCAAATTAAATATGATTATTCTTTAAAAAACAGAATTTATGCTTACCTGATAAATTTCTTTCTCTTGCGATGTATCGAGTCCACGGATTCATCCATACTTGTGGGATAATCTCCTTCCTAACAGGAAGTGGCAAAGAGAGCACCCACAGCAGAGCTGTCTATATAGCTCCTCCCTTAGCTCCGCCCCCCCAGTCCTTCGACCAAAGGCTAGGAAGAAAAAGGAGAAACTATAGGGTGCAGAGGTAACTGAGGTTTTTTAAATAAAAATATACTACCTGTCTTAAACAGACAGGGCGGGCCGTGGACTCGATACGTCGCAAGAGAAAGAAATTTATCAGGTAAGCATAAATTCTGTTTTCTCTTGCAAGATGAATCGAGTCCACGGATTCATCCATACTTGTGGGATACCAATACCAAAGCTTTAGGACACGGATGAAGGGAGGGACAAGACAGGTAACTTAAACGGAAGGCACCACTGCTTGTAGAACCTTTCTCCAAAAAATAGCCTCCGAAGAAGCAAAAGTATCGAATTTGGAAAATTTGGAAAAAGTATGAAGCGAAGACCAAGTCGCCGCCTTACAAATCTGTTCAACAGAAGCCTCATTTTTAAAAGCCCATGTGGAAGCCACTGCTCTAGTAGAATGAGCAGTAATCCTTTCAGGAGGCTGCTGGCCAGCAGTCTCATAAGCTAAACGGATGATGCTTTTCAGGCAAAAAGAAAGAGAGGTAGCCGTAGCCTTTTCACCTCTCCGCTTACCAGAATAAACCACAAACAATGAAGATGTTTGACGGAAATCTTTAGTTGCTTGTAAGTAGAACTTTAAAGCACGAACCACATCAAGATTGTGCAACAGACGTTCCTTCTTTGAAGAAGGATTAGGACACAGCAAAGGAACAACAATCTCCTGATTGATATTCCTATTAGAAACAACCTTAGGAGGGAATCCAGGTTTGGTACGCAAAACTACCTTATCTGCATGGAAAACAAGATAAGGTGAGTCACACTGTAAAGCAGACTCAGAAACTCTTCGAGCCGAAGAGATATCTACTAAAAACAGAACTTTCCAAAATAGAAGCTTAATATCTATGGAATGCATAGGTTCAAACGGAACCCCTTGAAGAACTTTAAGAACTAAGTTTAGGCTCCATGGCGGAGCAACGGGTTTAAATACAGGCTTGATTCTGACTAAAGCCTGACTAAACGCCTGAACGTCTGGGACATCTGCCAGACGCTTGTGTAAAAGAATAGACAAAGCAGATATTTGTCCTTTTAAGGAACTAGCTGATAATCCCTTCTCCAATCTTTCTTGGAGAAAAGACAATATCCTAGGAATCCTAATCTTACTCCATGAGTAACCCTTGGATTCACACCAAGAAGATATTTTCACCATATATTATGATAAATTTTCCTGGTGACAGGCGACTCAGAGAAACCATGCTTTGATAAAATCAGGCGTTCAATCTCCAAGCAGTCAGACGTAGAGAAACTAGATTTGGATGCTTGAATGGACCTTGGATTAGAAGGTCCTGCCTCATCAGCAGAGTCCACGGTGGAACAGATGACATGTCCACCAGGTCTGCATACCAAGTCCTGCGTGGCTACGCAGGTGCTATCAAAATCACAGAAGCTCTCTCCTGCTTGATTCTGGCAACCAGACGTGGAAGGAGAGGAAAAGGTGGAAATACATAGACCAGGTTGAAGGACCAGGGCACTGCTAGAGCATCTATCAGTACTGCCTGGGGATCCCAGGACCTGGACCCGTAACAAGGAAGTTTGGTGTTCTGACGGGACGCCATCAGATCCAATTCTGATGTGCCCCATAGCTGAGTCAGCTTGGCAAATACTTCCAGATGAAGCTCCCTCTCCCCCGGATGAAAAGTCTGGCGACTTAGGAAATCCGCCTCCCAATTCTCTACCCCTGGGATATGGATTGCTGAAAGATGGCAAGAGTGAGTCTCTGCCCCTTGGATTATTTTGGTTACCTCCATCATCGCTAGAGAACTCTGTGTTCCTCCTTGATGATTGATATAAGATACAGCCGTGATGTTGTCCGACTGAAATCTGATAAATTTGGCCACAGCTAGCTGAGGCCACACCTGAAGCGCATTGAATATCGCTCTCAGTTCTAGAATGTTTATCAAGAGCAGAGTTTCCTCCCGAGACCATAAGCTCCGTGCTTTCAGGGAGTTCCAGACTGCACCCCAGCCCAGCAGGCTGGCATCTGTCGTTACTATGAGCCACTCTGGCCTGTGGAAACACATTCCCTGAGACAGGTGGTCCTGAGACAACCACCAGAGAAGAGAATCTCTGGTCTCCTGATCCAGATGTATTTGAGGAGATAAATTTGCATAATCCCCATTCCACTGTTTGAGCATGCATAGTTGCAGTGGTCTGAGGTGTAGGTGGGCAAAAGGAACTATGTCCATTGCCGCTACCATGAGTCTGATTACCTCCATACACTGAGCCACTGATGGCCGAGGAATGGAATGAAGAGCTCGGCAAGTGGTTCAGAGTTTTGATTTTCTGACCTCCGTCAGAAATATTTTCATTTCTACCGAGTCTATCAGAGTCCCTAGGAAGGAAACTCTTGTGAGAGGGAAGAGAAAACTCTTTTGTATGTTCACCTTCCACCCGTGAGATCTCAGAAAAGCCAACACAATGTCCGTGTGAGACTTGGTTAGTTGGAAAGTCGACGCCTGAATTAAGATGTCGTCTAGATAAGGCGCTACTGCTATGCCTTGCGGTCTTAGAACCGCCAACAGGGACCCTAGTACCTTTGTGAAAATTCTGGGAGCCGTGGCCAACCCAAAGGGAAGGGCCACAAACTGGTAATGCCTGTCCAGAAAGGCGAATTTGAGAAACTGATGATGATCTCTGTGAATAGGGATGTGTAAATACGCATCCTTTAAGTCCACGGTAGTCATATATTGACCCTCCTGGATCAGAGGTAGAATAGTCTGAATAGTCTCCATCTTGAATGATGGTACTTTGAGGAACTTGTTTAGAATTTTGAGATCCAAGATTGGTCTGAAAGTTCCCTCCTTTTTGGGAACCACAAACAGGTTTGAGTAAAACCCTAGCCCTTGTTCCGCCTTTGGAACTGGGTGGATCACTCCCATGGTATGTAAGTCTTCTACACAGCATAAGAACGCCTCTCTCTTTGTCTGGTTTGCAGACAATTGAGAAATGTGAAATCTCCCCCTTGGGGGGGAATCTTTGAAGTCCAGAAGATATCCCTGGGACACAATTTCTAAAGCCCAGGAATCGTGAACATCTCTTGCCCAAGCCTGAGCGAAGAGAGAGAGTCTGCCCCCTACTAGTTCCGGTCCCGGATCGGGGGCTACCCCTTCATGCTGTCTTTGAGGCAGCTGCAGGCTTCTTGGCCTGTTTACCTTTGTTCCAAGCCTGGTTAGGTCTCCAGACTGACTTGGATTGGGCAAAATTCCCCTCTTGCTTTGCAGCAGGGGAAGCTGAAGCGGGACCACCCTTGAAGTTCCAAAAGGAACGAAAATTATTTTGTTTGGTCCTCAATTTGTTTGTTTTATCCTGAGGGAGGGCATGGCCTTTCCCTCCAGTGATGTCTGAAATAATCTCTTTCAGTTCAGGCCCGAATAGGGTCTTTCCTTTAAAAGGGATGTTCAAAAGTTTAGATTTTGATGACACATCAGCAGACCAGGACTTAAGCCATAACGCCCTGCGTGCTAAAATGGCAAAACCTGAATTCTTTGCCGCTAATTCAGCCAGTTGAAAAGCGGCATATTTTAGTGAAAGAATTAGCCAATTTAAGGGCCTTAATTCTATCCATAATATCCTCTAATGGAGTCTCCATCTGAAGAGCCTCTTCTAGAGCCTTGAACCAGAAAGCAGCTGCAGTAGTTACAGGAACAATGCACGCAATAGGTTGGAGAAGAAAACCTTGATGAACAAAAATTTTCTTTAGGAGACCCTCTAATTTTTTATCCATAGGATCTTTGAAAGCACAACTGTCTTCGATAGGTATAGTTGTATGCTTAGCAAGAGTAGAAACAGCTCCCTCCACCTTAGGAACCGTCTGCCATGAGTCCCGCATGGTGTCAGATATGGGAAACATTTTCTTAAAAACAGGATGGGGAGCGAACGGTATACCTGGTCTATCCCACTCCTTAGTAACAATATTCACAATCCTCTTAGGGACTGGAAAAACTTCAGTGTAAACAGGAACCTCTAAGTATTTGTCCATTTTACACAATTTCTCTGGGACCACTATAGGGTCACAATCATCCAGATTCGCTAATACCTCCCTGAGAAACAAGCGGAGGTGTTCAAGCTTAAATTTAAAGGCCGTCATATCAAAATCTGTCTGAGGGAGCGTCTTTCCTGAGTCAGAAATCTATCCCTCAGATAGCAAATCCCTTACCCCTACTTCAGAACATTGTGAGGGTATATCGGATATGGCTACTAAAGTGTCAGAAGTCTCAGCAGTTGTTCTTAACCCAGAGCTGTCACGCTTTCCTTGTAAACCAGGCAGTTTAGATAAAACCGCTGTAAGGGTTGTATTCATAACTGTGGCCATGTCTTGCAAAGTAAATGAAGTCGATGCACTAGAGGTACTTGGCATCACTTGTGCGGGCGTTACTGGTTGTGACACTTGGAGAGAGCTAGAAGGCAAACCCTCAATTCCTTCTGTCTGAGAATCATATATTGCTATATTTTTAAGTGCTATAATATGCTCTTTATAATTTATAGACATATCAGTGCAAGTGGGACACATTCTAAGAGGGGGTACCACAATGGCTTCTAAACACATTGAACAAGGATTTTCCTTGGTGTCATACATGGTAAACAGGCTAGTAATGAAACAAGCAAGCTTGGAAAACACTTTATTCAAAGTAAAATGGTACTGTGCCTTTAAAAGAAAAAAATATGCACAAACTCTGCAAAACAGTGTAAAAAAGCAGTAAACTTTACGAAATTTTTACAGTAGAATCATAAAGCCTTAGTAAGTTTGCACAGCCAGCCAAATAAACGATTAACCCCTTAATGTAAAAAACGGATTGACAAAACATCAAAAACCGGTATAAAAACGCTCAGCACCTTGCCACAGCTCAGCTGTGGTGCCTACCTGCCCTTTAGGATAGATTTGTGGGGAAAAAACTTATTTTTGGCCCTCAAACACAGCAGGACCCTCTGGAGAAGCAGTCTTCAGAGTAAAGGAAACTGCGCAACTGAGGCACGAAAATAGGCCCCTCCCACCTCACTCGATGTTAATGGGGCCTAAAAGAAACACACCAAAGTGTTTCTAAACTAGCCATGTGGGTTAATAACCCTTAAATAAGCCACAAAGCCCCCTTAAAGTCCCTCAAAAAATGTTAAGATTTCAATAAAAAAACGTTTTTCCCATAAGTGCCACCAGTAACAAATGAGCCCTTTGTGTAAGCTGGGATTCTCTATTAAGTGTCTGAATACAGCTTACCATTCCCTCATGGGGATATTGTCAGCCTTTTCTAGAATTATCACAGTCTGTCTAGAAAAAAATTGACTGAACATACCTCAATGCAGCTTAGCATGCAAACCGCTCCCCCAAATGAAGTTTTCCTGTACTCCTCAGCCTCAGTGGGAACAGCAGTGGATCTTAGTTACAAAGTGCTAAGATCATCATCCTCTTTGCAGAAATCTTCATCCCTTTTCTGCCAGAGAGTGAATAGTACACACTGGTACCATTTAAAATAAGAAACTTTTTGCTTGAGAAAATAAAAACTAACATTTTTGTCACCACACTCACTTTACCCTTCCTAGCAGTTAAGCAGGCAAAGAGAATGACTGGGGGGGCAGAGCTAAGGGAGGAGCTATATAGACAGCTCTGCTGTGGGTGCTCTCTTTGCCACTTCCTGTTAGGAAGGAGAATATCCCCCAAGTATGGATGAATCCGTGGACTCGATACATCTTGCAAGAGAAAAATAAATAGAGGAGTTGCCTTCATAACAGTTGATTATACAATAGAATATAAGACAAGGTTTCATGGCAGTCTGTTGAAGTTCTGCACAGGCTCAAACCTCTCATAAAGCCTACAGTGGGTATAGCAGCGTGTAACAGTGATGCAACGGAACAGCGGGGATAAAACTTGTACTTGCCTCTAGTTACACATCCTTCCCTCGCCAGATCAATAAAAAACTTTGACTATGCCGATAGTCACGACTGTCTCTTCTTCCTGGTTGTAGTCTGGGTTGTGGGGTAGTGTAAAACCTTGAACAGTTTCTTCACGGAGATGTACTCCGCAGCTCCCCTGAGCTACCACTGTCTTCGTGCGTCTTCCGCACTAACTTCTGGGTGATATGACGTCACTTCCCCCACTGGACTCCTCGCTCCGTTACCCGTAAGGAAAAGAGAAAGAGAGTTTTCCGTATCAAGTGATAACTCCACTGTGGCTAGACAAACTGCGCTGTGACTCAAGCTGGTAATATAAGTCAATAAATGAAAGGTCCAAGAGACACCAGCGAGTCAAGACAAATAGCACTTTTGAATAAAAGATGTAGTCTATTCCAAAGATACACAAAAGCTTAAAATAAAAAAAATAATAATATCAGCTAATCCATATACGTCTTACGCGTTTTGGCCCCCTGGCCTTATTCATAGACATCATAAAAATTGTAGCGGCCCTCTTTAAATACGCTGTAGCCAAATTGGCTATGGGATAAGCTGAAATCTTATTTGCTGATCCTTTCATTACAGTAATCGGACTGTTTTGGAGATTTAACTCCTGGTTTACCATCAAAATGTATTGGATGTAAAACAAAGCTGGTAAGTATATGTACTATACAGCTAGTCTGCTGGATAGTTATTCTTGTTTGAATATATTACTATTCCTTATGTCCTACCTATATGCCTTATAAACCTGTGGCCATTAAATAGTGGGTATAAGCAATCTTGCTCACTGATAGAGACTATAGATACCATAAATTTAGTGGTGACCACAAGTGTATATTTATTCATAAGGACGTAAAGTTGTGGGCTTGTCTCAGCATATACTCAATATAGAAATGAAGGGCTATGCACACAAACTTATAACCATTAAGTATTAAGTATAAGCAATCTTGCTCACTTGTAGAAACTATAGATACTGTGAATTTAGTAGTAACTATAGATGTATATTTATTCATAAGTATGTAAAACTATGGGTTTATCTCAGCATGTACTCAATATGGAGGCAGAAAGCTATATACACAACAGTATCACATATGGATCAAAAACATTGGGGCCTATTTTTAAGTTTCGCTTCCAAAAATTAATAACATCCCCCTCAATGTTTAGTCCCAGTGGCCTTCTCGTCTGCAGCTGGAAAATCCAGAATGCTTCTCTGTAGAGAAGACGACTATTTCTGTCACCTCCTCTTTGTTTGGGGTGCACTATCTCAATAACCTGCCAGCTCAAAGAAGAAACATCTTGGTTATGGTGGTTGATAAAATGGCGTGCTAGATCAGAACACTCAATATTATTTTTGATATCATTTAGATGTTCCCTAACACGTGTCCTAGCCTCCCTAGTAGTACATCCTGCGTATTGAAGCTTACAGCATACACATTCAATTAGATAAACTACATAGGTCTTATGGCAGGTGCTGCAACTCTCGGTTTGATATACTCTATTTGTGACTCTGGATTAAGGTTTCATGGCACCTGGGTGCAGAAATATTTTGCCCAGCACAAAATCAGAATCTGATCCTCGGCCTCTGGCTGCTTTTTAAGTCGCATGCCACATCAGATCCTTTAGCCCTTCATCCCCTCTGTCTGTCACGTCTCATCACCAGGCCCCTGGTACTTACCCTTTTATACCTCACATCAGAGTTATGACCTTGCAGCTTATCTGTCAGTCCAATGCCCACACCACATCTCATTTCCAACAGCTGGCTTGCTACATACCAATTGTACAATGCCACATCATACCGCAGATCAAATCTTCAGTTTCCAGCACCTGTGGCCCTTCAAATTGAGTGTAATTTCATTCACCCCTTAAAAGGATGTATGCAGCAGTACAAAAATAGCATAATGGCAAGGCAGACAGGGGCATGGGCGAGACAAGCCTTAAGCACTATATATATATATATATACACACGGTTATGTATCAAAATATATTTCAATACAATATACAATGTCCTTGGATAGAAATCTTCCATTAAAGTAGTTTAACACTCAGTCAAAAACAGCCCTGAATTGGCAATTTACAACTGGTCCGCAAGATAATACGATTTATGAGACAATAAAGGGCACATATGTGTGTAGCTGGCAATTACTGTCTGTCTTTAGCTCAGGAGTGGTAGTGAATTTCCAATCTTAGCTTATTTATGTCTGTTAAAGAATTATATGCAAGTTAAATGGCATCAGTTAGTATCTATCATTTATGCATATTAACATCAAGATTATACTTAATTCCAGTCAGATTATGACATACATATTCTTAATGTAAATTGGAAATGCAAAAAAACATTAAAGCATTTCAATACACATTTTCTGGAGCTGCAAAATATTAAAATGTTTTTTGGATATTTTCTTATAAAATTGATTATAATCATTATAATTTCAAATATATTTACGCTGTTATAGCTGGACTATTTCTGATATCCTACTGTCCAAGTGTCCATCTATACTTTTTTTTTTTTTTGTGTTTAATAAAGTTTTATTGAGTAATAATAAACATAGTACAGAAAATCATACCACACATAGACAAATGTGACAAGTAAGTTCAAGGGGGAAGGGGGGGGATAAGGGGCAAGCACAGAGATATCTTCTGCCAGAGAGTGGGAGGAGTGGTCAAGTCTGTTGCCCAATACTTAGGCTGTTCACTTAAATGTCCATTTGTGTTCAATATATGCTTACTGAGCAGGTGGGTAATCATACTATACTTTTATGAGAAATCATCACAAGTTTTGCAAAATTCAAACTCAAAAACTGTTGAACCATCATTCCAGATATTGTAAGGGAGGAGGGGGGGGGGGGGGGAGGGGGGGAGTGAAGGGAGGGGGGGGGAAAGGGCCAGCCCGGGTGTGTGAAATAGGTTAGTTAATGTTCATGTTGTTTTGCCATCTAAGGTGGCCTTATGGGAGCATGTAGTAATGTTTGCCAGTAGAACTGGATGTTATGATATAGGGGCAGACAACCACTCTTAAAATAAGAGTATTCTTCCACAGAGAGAATTTCAGACGTGTTAAGTAGCCACTCCTGAACAGTGGGCACACCTGTGGACTTCCACTTTCGGGCGATGAGTAATCTGGCACTATTAAGGCAGGTTTGTAGAAGTTTTCATCTAATTTTACACATTTTGCCCGGGTTGTAGCTAAAAAGAGCTGTGAGAGGTGATAAGTTAAATTGATCCCCAAAGACTATTCTCATATGACTAATGATGCCCTCCCAGAAGGGAAGCAGCTTCGGACACTGCCACCAAATATGGGCCATCGTGCCAGGAGACCCACATCCCCTCCAGCAAGTCGCGTTGGAGCTAGAATAAATATGCTTAAGCCTAACTGGGGTAAGGTACCACCGGTACAGAATTTTGTGGTTCATCTCCAGTATCCTGGGAGATGATGAGGACTTGGAGGAGTGGTAAAAAATATTTTCCCACTGCTCTTTGGAAATAGGGAGGTCTAATTGAGTCGTATGACGAGGGTGGTAGTGTAAGGGACATGTCCATCAGTTTTTTAACCATCGATAGGGACCCCTTAGGGACCTCTCCTTCAAGGCAGAAACGTTCAAAACGTGTCATTTCTCTCAGGAGGTCTTGTTTGTGGGGTGAGGTTCTCAGTAAGTGGGTCAGTTGTGCGTATTTAAGCCAATGAGAAAAGGCCCCTCCGACAGTGTCTGATAGTTGTGTTCTTGGTTTCAGGGCTCCTCTGTTAGTCAGGCACGCGAAAGGGATTGTTAGAGTTGTGCCTATATGGCCTGGTGTCTGTGGGACTATCCCGCAACTGAATTCTGCATTTATCGGTATTGGGGACATAGGAGAGGTAAACGACGATATCCCCTTAACCTTGGTTCTAACTAAGTCCCATGTGCGGAAGATGTGGGAGTATAACAGTGATGTCCTGGCGTGTACGGGTCTGCATTTGTGTGAGATCCAACAAAGTGGGCCTATGGTAGGTGTTTCCAAGAGAAAGGAGTCTATGGTGGCCCATGCCTTAGTGGAGGAACGGTCATGCCACTCCCACACTCTCTGTAGTGTTACTGCGCTATAATATTGAGAGATCAAAGGAACTCCCAATCCTCCCTCTCCCAGTGGTTTTACTAAAACTCTTTTGCTTATCCGGGGTTTAACGTTCCCCCATATGAAAGAGTTTATCAAAGCCTGGAGTTGATTCAAGTATGTAACCGGCAAGTGAACTGGAGCAGCTTGTAGGATGTATAGGATCTGAGGTAGGGTAGTCATCTTAACCGACTGGATCCTGCCCCACCAGGAGATGGGGCGAGCTTGCCAGGAGTCAAAGTCTTTCCTAATCTTATCTAGGATAGGTAGGTAATTGTATTTAAATAATTTATTGATGGATGGGGCAATGTGTATTCCTAAGTATTTAATTTTATCATGTAGAAGTCTGTACTGGCAGTGTGTCTTAAGGGCATCAAAGTCACCCCTTCTCATATTGAGGTTAAGAATTTCCGACTTTTGTGAGTTGATCAAGAAGTTTGAGTGGTCACCAAACCTATCAAACTCCTCCAACAGGTGTGGCAGAGATCTGTGTGGGTGGGTTAGCAGGGTTAGGACATCATCTGCATAAAGGGTGAGTTTATATGTGTTTGGGCCTAATTCTACTCCGGTTATGTCTGGGTTATTCCTGATGTGTGAAGCAAGTACTTCAATTGAAATAGCGAATAGCAGAGGAGACAGGGGGCACCCCTGTCTCGTGCCGTTTTGTATATTAAAACTATCAGACATAGTCCCGTTTGTGCGAACCCTAGCTGTGGGGCAAGAATGTAAGCTAAATATCCTTTGAATCATGACAGAGCCAAAACCAAAGGCCCCAAGACACTGTCTCAGGAAGTTCCAGTCCAGCCGGTCAAACGCTTTTTCAGCATCTGTAGAGATAAGGATAGATGGTATGTTCGACCGGCTGGACTGTTCGATCAAATGCAAAACCCTAATGGTGTTATCTCGTCCTCTCTCCTTGGTATGAAGCCCGATTGATCGACATGTATGATTTGAGGGAGTATTCTGTTGACTCGGGCAGCAAGGATCTTAGCATAAATTTTCAAGTCAGAATTTAATAGGGAGATTGGTCTGTAGTTGCCCACTAATGTGGGGTCTTTGTCTGGTTTAGCTATGACAGAAATATGTGCTTCAAGGGAGCCCCTAGACCATTTCACACCATTGTCTATAGAATGAAATAGGGACGTGAGATGGGGGTTAACAAATTCTTAAACTGCTTATAATACATGTTGCTGAAGCCATCAGGGCCAGGGCTTTTGTGGGAGGGAAGAGATTTAATGGCGTCTGCCACTTCTTGAGGTGAGATAGGGCTGTCTAAGGCTTCGGAGGTTTCTTTAGGTATAGTAGGGAGTGAGGCCTCCGCAATGTATTTTTCTGTTGCGAGTGGGGTGCTTGCTGCGCGTGGGGTAGGTAAGTTATACAGTGTACTATAATATTTTTTAAATTCGTCAGCTATTGAGAGGCTACCCACTACAGAGCCCCCAGATTCATCTAGTATTTTATGGATGTAAGAGTGGAGTTTACGCTCTTTAAGGGTTCTAGCTAGCGACGGGCCTATCTTATTAGATCTAGCTAAGTGTAATTTCCTAAGGTATAGGGCTCTGGTTTGTGCTTCTGCATATAGCAATTGGTTGAGTTCATTTCTGTCCATCTATACTTTTAAGGCATATATGAAGCGCACTTAGGGTCATATTACGAGTTGAGCGCAAAGTAATGCTCCCGCTTGAGCGTTAATTGCGCTAGAAGTAAAATTTCTAGTCTTGTATCATCAGTTGAAAATAAAATGTTTTCACTCTCATGCTAACCTGACAAGCGCAAAAATTAAAACTTAGAATATCGCATACGCATTTACATATGCCTCCATAGAAGTCAATGAAGAAAAAAAAGTGGAAAAAAAAAATTTGCGCTAATCCGACATGAATATTTCACATTTCAATATTCTGCACATCGCAGAATATGTTCTATTTATTCATAAATACATATTTATATATATATATATATATATATATATATATATATATATATATATATATATATATGATAGTATTTTTGTACAATATATATCTATACCTACAGTATGTATATATATATATATATATATATATATATATATATATATACATGATTATATATAATTATAGATATAAACACACATATATATATATATATATATATATATATATATATGTATAGAGGAATATCTATTTATAAATATATAGAACATATTCTGCTATGTGCAGAACGTTGGAATGGGAAATATGCAAATATACAATAATTACATATTAAAACCTTTATAAAATATGAATATTGCATATATATACTTTTACATGTTTTCAACTACTTAACGACAAAGGGCTACAATGCACTTATATACAGTATATATATATATATATATATATATATATGTCTTTTTATGTATAAATATGTATTTATGTGTATATATGCCTATAAATACATTTGTATATACAGTATATGTGTATATATATATATATATATATATATATATATGGCAACCGTCCGGTTGCGCTCCTTTTTGAATAATACAGTATTCCCGGTCTTTTCTGTAACTGTTTTACCCCCCCTGGTTCTGCACAATGCTAGGTCTTGTTTTAATTACCGGTAAGTTCACCTTGTTTATTCTGCCTCTTATGCTTGGCCCTTTTATTTACTGTTAACCACTGTTAACCACTACTTCAGGGCTATACACACACGTGTTTTTTCAGATACATAGCTTCAACTTGTATCTAATATTGTATTCATACAAATCTGAGGACGCATTGCTGTACACATATATACACATATTGATAGTATACATTATGCTATCTCTTCTTTGAGCAGGTTGGCAGATTTTATGATCACTTCTCTTACTAGGATATGCTTTACCTATGTGTTTATTATGTGATTAATTTTAAAAAAAATTGGATTTGATTTGTGATTTTCTGATATATGGTTAGATTTATTGTACTGATGCCTCCATTTTCCTGATTTAGTTTGTTTTACCTTTATTCCTATATGTATGTTTGATTATGTCCTGCTGTTTATTTTATTTTATTATGTTTTGCTTGGGCCAGCCTTATTCGTTGCCAGGGGGGTGTCTCCACTTGTGGGTGGCACCTTACTCTGGAGCGCGTATGATTGGCTGACCTACCTATGTAAGGGTGTCTGGTGTGGGTTTGCTCATATTGTAATTTTGTATGTCTGAGGAAGGGGCTAATCCCCCGAAAACGTTCACATATTTGGAATAAAAACTTTGAAAAGTCCTGGCGAGTGCACTCTTCAGATCAGAACTTTTTCCACCTTTAATGTGACCTATAAACTGTACAACTCAATTGAAAAACAAACTGAAATCTTTAAGGTGGAGGGAAGTAAACAAAAAAAAAAAAAATAATGTGGTCTTATAACTGGGGATGTAGCTGTGTTCAGAATTAAGCAATCACATTCAAAACCATGTTAAATAAGAATCATTACACACCTGCCATAATTTAAAGTGCCTCTGATTAACCCTGAATAAAGTTCAGCTGTTCTAGTAGGTCTTTCCTGAAATTTTCTTAGTCGCGTCCTACACAAAAGCCATGGTCCGCAGAGAGCTTCCAAAGCATCAGAGGGATCTCATTGTTAAAAGGTATCAGTCAGGAGAAGGGTACAAAAGAATTTCCAAGGCATTAGATATACCATGGAACACAGTTAAGACAGTCATCAGCAAGTGGAGAACATATGGCACAACAAAGACATTACCAAGAACTGGATGTCCCTCCAAAATTGATGAAAAGACGAGAAGAAAACTGGTCTGGGAGGCTACCAAGAGGCCTACATCAACATTAAAGGAGCTGCAGGAATATCTGGCAAGTACTAGCTGTGTAGTACATGTGACAACAATCTCCCGTATTCTTCATATGTTTGGGCTTTGGGGTAGACGGCAAGATGGAAGCCTTTTCTTACGAAGAAAAACATCTTCCCAAAAGCATGTGAGAAAAGGTGTTATGGTCTGATGAAACCAAGGTTGAACTTTTTGGCAATAATTCCAAAAGATATGTTTGGCGCAAAAACAACACTGCATATCACCAAAAGAACACCATACCCACAGTGAAGCATGGTGGTGGTAGCATCATGCTTTGGGTCTGTTTTTCTTCAGCTGGAACTGGGGCCTTATTCAAGGTAGAGGGAATTATGAACAGTTCCAAATACCAGTCAAAGTTGGCACAAAACCTTCAGGATTCTGCTAGAAAGCTGAACATGAAGAGGAACTTCATCTTTCAGCATGACAACGACCCAAAGCATACATCCAAATCAACAAAGGAATGGCTTCACCAGAAGAAGATTAAAGTTTTGGAATGGCCCAGCCAGAGCCCAGACCTGAATCCAATCGAAAATTTGTGGGGTGACCTGAAGGGGCTGTGCACAGGAGATGCCCTCGCAATCTGACAGATTTGGAGTGTTTTTGCAAAGAACAGTGGGCAAATCTTGCCAAGTCAAGATTTGCCATGCTGATAGACTCATACCCATAAAGACTGAGTGCTGTAATAAAATCAAAAGGTGCTCTAACAAAGTATTAGTGCAACCATAATATTTTATTTTTTTATTTTTACTTCCCTTCATCTAAAAGATTTCAGTTTGTTTTTCAATTGAGTTGTACAGTTTATAGGTCACATTAAAGGTGAAAAAAGTTATGAAATGATTTATCTTTGTCTTATTTTTCTACATCACAGAAACCTGCCATTTTAACAGGGGTGTGTAAAAAGAAAATGTTATATTTTGCTATAATATTTTCTTTCTCTTGTGGATAAAACCACTAACTCATTTTTGCACACCTGATTCTTTCCGCTCTGGGTGAGAATACAACTGGTGATCCAATAAGGAGTAGATATATGCACCTATGTTCCATACCAGCCATATTATTATCTTGTTTTTTTCAGGTTTGTGACTTTGACTATGTCTAACCCAATTTGCTCAGGTTGATAAAAATTAGACATGTGTGTTTTGTTCCGAATTTAAATTCGGACGAATTTGTCAAATTCAGAGATTCAGATCGATTTGAATTTCCGAATTACTGTAGCACCCAATCTAACGAATAAATCCGAATTAGTTCGGATTTATTCGTAACATTCGGATGGCCATGGACTAATCACAATTACACTAGTATTGTACTGTATATTAGGTTATATCACTCTGCTATGGGTTACACCTAATATTACAGTACATAATACTAGTCTAATACACAGCACATCCCACCTAACACATACCGAACTTACCAATTTACTAATTTACCAATCGAATCCGAACCGAATACATCCGAATACATCAAAATTTATTTGAATCCGAATGAATCTGAACAAATTCAAAACGAATGTATTTGAATGTATCCGAATTCGAATCGATCCGAAAACGAAATTAGAAAACATCCGAATCGATCCGAAACTAAACAATTTTTTTCGCCGCGCACAAATCTAATAAAAATAGAATCCACTATTAAACTTATACAAAATGCTTCAAATGGTTTTCAAATGCTACTATTTAAGTCTATTAGCAAACCTGGTTATTGTTTTTTTTCAGGGATTTAGTACTACCTAAACGACACCAATTCTTTACATTAAGAGAATTTGACACCAGTATTCCAATCAGAAAAAAAAACATTTTCACCAGCTTTTCACATGATTTTTCACTTTTCCGTTTCAGATAGTCTTGAACGCTTGTAAACCCATTTGTTCTTTTTTGAATGGTGTATTTTTTCCAATGTCAAAATTTTCCTCATGCTCAGTTTACATTTCAATAAACAAGATAATTTACTAAAAAAGTTACTCTACAGTGATAAAATTATGCCTAGTATTCACCATTAGTAGTGTTTGAGTTTCCTTCTTTCTTTCCTTCCTTTCATTTTCTTCCTCCCCTCCTTTATTTCTTTCATTCTTTCTCTCTTCTTTCTTTTCTCTATCTCCACTATAATAAATAATAATGGGTTGTACATTTTTTGTGCCTTTAGGTCAGATTTTCACACATTGTAGTGTTTTAAGTTTTCTGCTTTCTTTCCGTTATTTCATTTTCTTCCTCCCTTCTAGTTTTCACCATAAGTAGTGTTTCCTTTCTTCCTTTCTTAAATCCCTCCTTCCTCTTCTTCCTCTTCTTCTTTTTTCCTTTCTTTCTTTCTTTCTTTCTTTCTTTCTTCCTTTCATTTTCTTCCTTCCCTTCTTCCTTCCCTACTTTAATTCTTTCTCCCTTCCTTGTACATTGTTTTATACCTTTAGGTCAGATTTTACCCAAGAAGTCATAAAAGTGCACATTCCAGTATTATTTATGTCTTTTGACCCATAGAATTCCTGTTTCAGAGCTGGATGGAGTTACGATATAACTGACACTGATAATTATTTCCAGCCATATGCTTGGGAAAACTGAAAGCTTCTAATAGCTATAGATAAAATCAATTGTTTGTCTTTCTCAAGTGTCCATCTGATATGGTATTTGATTGACCGATGTTAGGGTAATTACATAAGTGGTCTACAACTTCAGTAATCTGCTGTAATTAGTCCTGTGTCTAATTGTGTGATAGGAAGCTAAGCCATTGTTTACTTTACAGTATATGAAAAGAAACTGCTACAAGAGATCTCCATCGCACTAATGAACAGCAAATATCCTCAGCAGCCCTTTGCAACCATAGCAAACAAAGAGTGCAAGAAGTCATTTTCTAAAATAGTGCAAACACTGGTTAGAAGGAAGTGATAAATTAACCTCGGGTAACTGTTTCTTTAATTTTCAAATACAGAGCATATTAAAAATCATTATCTAACTAAAGAAGTTGATATATATATTTTATTATCTAGAATTACAGCAGTCTAATTATTTTTTTTTAATAATTGGTGTGACACCTGTATAGATGTTTGTTTGACTTTGATGAAAGGCTCTGAGGCCTATGTATCAAAGGTTTTGCGGACCTGATCTGACAGTGCGGATAATGTCCGCAAGACCTCGCTGAATGCGGAGAGCAATACGCTCTCCGTATTCAGCATTGTATTCTTGTGAGCTGCTGGTGTAAAGCCGCCCCCTGCAGACTCGCGGACAATCGTCCGCCAGCAGGGAAGTGTCAATCAACCCGATCGTACTCGATTGGGTTGAATTGTGGTGATTCCTGTCCGTCTGCTCAGAGCACGCGGACAGGGTTATGAAGCAGCGGTCTTTACGGGCCCACAAGCTCCATACGAAGCTTGATAAATGGGCCTCTATCTGTAACCCCTTGGATGCTAGTAGGTGGTTAAATAGGAGCAAATTATACAAAAGGCGATCCACAAAAGTGTGATGATTGCACTGCATGAACAACTATAACACTAACAAAACAAATAAGACCAGATTTATATTACTGCTGCTCCATATATATCACCGTTATGTAACAGGGAGACCTCAGCTTAGATGCGTGTCACTGTACCTCTTGTAAGCCAACTACATATCCAAGTGAGATGCATGGCCCAGTCGCCCCTTTTATGCCAGTAATTAAGTTGAATGAGATATATGGCATTGCAACCCACTTTGCTTTGGATATATGTCCAATTTAAATAACAAATACCTGATTCACTGTGATCTCAAGGGATGTCACCATAATCTTGCAAGATTTCATGGTAAACTTCCTTCAACTGAGGAGTAAAATAACGTGACTGTGCATGCAAATGACAGATGCATGCGCTTTTGCAAATCCAGGGAATAGTATCCTGACTGGATGCTTAAAGTCCCTTTAACATAGGGTTTAGCTACTGAGGAAATGTTGAGGTAAAATATCTTCCTTCTATTCACACAGTGATGTTCATGTGATATTTTCTAGTTAGTTTTTTGCATATATGCACAAACACTTTCAAGTGCTTCAGCATTTGGTAATGTGTTCCTTTAAAGCAACTGATTTAAGCACCTGGAATTATTACAAAAGCTTTTAATAAACACATACATACAAATATCAATGCATTGTTTCATATGTCCGATTCACTTTAAAGTAAGAGCTATGCCAGTCTTTATTTGCATTAGTAACATAGCAGCACAAAAATCTTGGCAAAACTACAAATGTGCATTCATTATTTCAGAGGTCCTCAAAAATATACTTCAACTAGATTTAGGGGATTCAGCAAAATAATAATTTGCCCATTGCCAGGACATGGAAGATGTAAAGTACTATGTTATACCCCAAGCAACAATACCTTAGAAGTTCTACAGCAATGAAGAAAGGAAGAAATACCCAAATGTTTTTAGCCATATATTAAAGCTATTATTAGATGTAAATATTTCCTAGCATCTTCTAATACTGTAGAAGATTTTCATGCTGAATGATATTTAGCGATTCTACAACACAGGCAGCAAGGTTTAAAAAGAACCAAGATAAACAGGACACACTATTATTTTTTTGTCTTCTTAAAAAGGTCCTTGACAATAGAATCTTTGATTCATTTGTTACATTCCATTCTGGAGTTGCCAATTTAAACAAACTATTGAGTCTACTATTCTACTTTTCAACTAAGCAAATGAAATATTTAAAAAAACACACAGTTGTTGGCAAATTTTCGATCCAGAAATGAATGGTACATCCGAAAGAGTTTTGCTATGCTGCTTCCCATTTCCTCTATGTAAGATGATGGTTAACAGTTGCAAATCAACCGTTCCAACTCAGACTCTTACGTCCAATTCTTTGGTGGTATTTATGATTTTTCATTGTTAAAAGTAATTGAGAATTTATAGGGCATTTACCTGTACAGTGTAGCTTTATTCCTAGTTTTTCTGACATATCCTTGGACATTTCTTTCAACTCCCTCAGCCTGCACTTTACACTTGTCCCATAAGGGGTATACTCTTTCTTAAAGATAGATTAAGTAATGTATGCAGTATGATTGCAAGTTCCCATCGGAACTCAAAAGCTTTTCTACCTGCATAAAAACTTGATGGTCAAATCCCTTACTGCCAATAAGTTCCAGATGTGTTTGTGTGTCTACAAATGTGTATGAGAGCATATCAGTGCTCAGACATATATGTACTTATATGTGAATAATTAGTACATTATTTTAAGCCTAAAATCATATTATTGTTAAATGTCATGCAAGATCCTTGTTACAGAAAGGAAACGTGTATTAAACTGAATAACTGCCACCATCTGGTTGCTAGGTAAGTTTGAGAAGCAAAGATTATTTTGCTTGTTTTGCAAATAGCTATTTTTTCAATGTAGTTTTGCAGATATATTTTGGATAAAGTGTGTGTTTATTTAGAAAAGTGATCTTCTTACTTTATATAGTGATTTCTATTTCCTTAATCAGTATTGCGAGAGAATTAACCAATGAGAAGAAGCCTTGCTTCCAGGCAGCTCGAGGTAAATAGGATTGTAATTCAATCAGAATCTATGAAAGTGGACTTTCTTGTGATATTTTTAAGTTTCCAAGTTGCATAAACATAAGTTATAAAGCATATGGCATAAACACCAGGGAAGGTTTAGTGAATGATTCTAGGGTACAGTATAAGAATGAGATTTACTTTATTTAAAGGGACATTGAACCCAAAATGTTTCTTTCATTATTCAGACAGAGAATACAATTTTAAACAACATTCCAATTTACTTCTATTATCTAATTTGCTTCATTCTTTAGATATCCTTAGTTAAAGAAATAGCAATGCACATGGGTGAGCCCATCACATGAGGCATCTATGTGCAGCCACCAATCAGAAGCTACTGAGCCTATCTAGATATGCTTTTTCAGGAAATAATATCAAAAGAATGAAGCAAATTAGATAATAGAAGTAAATTAGAAAGTTGTTTAAGATTGTATTCTCTAACCGAATCATGAAAGAAAAAATTTCGGTTTAATGTTCCTTTAAGGTACAAAACAAAAAATATTTTCTTCATTTCCAGTAAAAACAAATTCAACAATGAGAAAAGCCATATCAGTACAATTAGGTTGACGAACAAGAAAAATAAAACACCAAAGAAAATGTACAACTGTTATTTAACTTTAAAGGGATATGAAGCAAAGAAAATATTTTGTGATTCAGACAGAGCAAACCATTTTTAAAAAAGTTTCCAATTTACTTCTATTATCAGATTTGCTTTGTTCCCATAATATTCTGTGTTGAAGAGATACCTAGGTAGGCATCGGGAGCACTACATGGCAGGAAATAGTGCTGCCCTCTAGTGCTCTCTCAAATGGATAAAACAAAACAGCTGCCATATAGTGCTCCCGAAATGGGCCGGCTCCTAAGCCGTTCTCTTGGTTTTGTTGAAAAGCAGATATGTAACCTTTCAAATAAAAGATACCAAAAGAATGAAGAAAATTTGATAGAAATAAATTAGAAAGCTGTTTAAAATTGCATGCTCTACCAGAATCATGAAAATAAATACATTTTATATCCATTTAAACACAAAGCAAAAAAATAATGATGAATTTTTTAAAGTTGAATATTCAGTCCGTAATCCTTCACTAAGATATGCAGGAGCATACCACAGTGCTATCTTACATCTAACATCTTGAGTCAAGGTTTTAAGTTCTGCTATGAAGGAAGTACATGTGTGCCCTTAAAGGGACAGTCAAGTCCAAAAAAAAACTTTCACGTTTCAAATAAGGCATGTCATTTTAAACAACTTTCCAATTTACTTTGTATCACCAATTTTGCTTTGTTCTCTTGGTATTCTTTGTTGAAAGCTAAACCTAGGAAGGCTTATATGATAATTTCTAAGCCCTTGAAGGCCACCTCTTATCACATGCTTTTTATTTGCTTTTCACAACAGGGGAGAGCTAGTTCATGTAAACCATATAGATAACATTGTGATCACACCCGTGGATTGTGGCAGGCACTGCACTATTTGGCTAAAATGAAAGTCAATAGATAATAAATAAAATGTCATGTGATCAGGGGGCTGTCAGAAGATGCTTAGATACAAGTTAATCACAGAGGTAAAAAGTATATTAATATAACTGTGTTGGTTATGCAAAACTGGGGAATGGGTAATAAAGGGATTATCTATCTTTTAAAACAACAAAAATTCTGGTGTTGACTGTCCCTTTAAGCTATGAGTTAGAGGGGTTTTCTGTATGATGTAAGCATTTATCATGCAGAGCTCAATCAATCATGAAAAAATAGCTGGAAACACTCTTATCAAAGACACAGGGGGATCCAAACCATTATTTTTTGTTTGTCTTCAAAGCTTGGTGAGAGAAAAGTGGATTAGAAGACATCTCACTATATTCAGTGTGCAGAGTATGTATCATTTAGCATAAGCAATCCCAGGAGAAAAGAAGGAAAAATCAGTTTATGCTTCAAATGTAGGAAAACAAGTCTGGTACTAATTACAGTACCATTTTTTTTTTTTTTTAGAAACAATAAAACTGAGATTCTTCTGAAGTAATTTTTGCTCAAACTAAAGTAGTTAGCAAGGGGAAGAAAAGGTCTTCACAGTCTAATTCCAAGAAAAGAATCCCATTAAAAACTCAAAAAGAGGAAAAATGAAGGTCTGTAGAACTAATGTTAAATCCCAATTAAGAAGTAAGATTCTCATTGGGCATTTAAATCCCTGACAACCCTTTATAATGAGATGTTCTAAAGATAGTTTCAATAGCTGAAACTTGTGCCATGGTGCATATGCATTGCAGAAAAGCAGCTTCCATTAAGCACCTGTAACCATGGGACATGCCTTTTGTTGTCAGTAACCACCCAAACCTTTATCACCTGGATCTTCTTCTCTTTCTAAAGACACATGCAGGACCACATAATATCTTGGCTTTGAGACAAATTAGTATTCTCACACGTTACAAACAAGTCTTAGGGCTGAAGATAATTGAATACAAAATCTCTGCTACAAAAAAGCAAAAAAATATATGAATTTTAAACTACCAGAGTGACTATTGCCTTCATGTAGATGAGTTATTTTAAGAGGGCAGCAGAAATCTTATTAAAGGTCCCAGGTGAGGTGTTAGGCTTAAAGGGACAGTCTACACCGGAATATTTATTGTTTTAGAAGATAGATAATCCCTTTATTACCCATTCCCTAGTTTTACATAACCAACACAGTTATATTAATACATGTTTTACCTCTGTTATTATCTTGTACCTAAGCCTCTGCAAACTGTCCCTTATTCAGTTCTTTTGACGGACTTGCATTTTAGCCAATCAGTGCAGGCTTCTAGAAACTCCACGTGAGCACAGTGTTATCTATATGAAACACATGAACTAACACCCTCTAGTGGTGAAAAACTGTCAAAATGCCCTGAGCTAAGAGGTGGCCTTCAAGGGCTTAGAAATTAGCATATGAACCTCCTAGATATAGATTTCAACTAAGAATACCAAGAGAACAAAGCAAAATTGGTGATAGAAGTAAATTGGAAAATTGTTTAAAATTACATGCCCTATCTGAATAATGAAAGTTTGTTTTGGACTAGACTGTCCCTCTAAATGAGGGCAGACAAACTATTTATGTTTACTTCCCTAATACAATCTCAGGTATTTAATAAATATACTAAATTACGTCTAAAACATTTCATCATGAACATTAAGATACTGATGAATGTATTTGTGTCTCTGAGGGTTGAAAGCTAAATGGTATGTCCCTATGGAATTGAGACTAAGAACAACTGGGAGTAGTCCCTTTCAGTAGGTGAAAATAAAGAAATTACATTCTAAACTCAACATAGAGACACTGGGGCCTATGTATCAAAGGTCTTGCGGACCTGATCCGACAGTGCGGATCAGGTCCGCAAGACCTCGCTGAATGCGGAGAGCAATACGCTCTCTGTATTCAGAATTGCACCAGCAGATCACAAGAGCTACTGGTGCAACGCCGCCCACTGCAGACTCGCAGCCAATGGGCCGCCAGCAGGGAGGTGTCAATCAACCCGACGTTGATCGTCTGAAGACTCGCCAGAAACACAGGCCCACAAGCTCCATACGGAACTTGATAAATGGGCCTCAATGGATTCTTAATTGCAGTGTCCTTCTGATAATGCTGAAAAGGTGAAAAGAAAAAATACAAATAACTTTGTAGACTCAGTTTTCTTTAACCCCTTTGTGGCGGAATAATAGTGTTCACATCGGAATAATATTTTTTTTAAAAAGGCTCTATTTCTGTTTAAATGGAGTGATGGCAAAAATGCTCAAAATGCTCTGGTATTTTGGGGAAATTTTAGTCTGCAAAGCACGGTCTTTAAGGGGTTAATATTGCAGGACCTATCATCATCATGAATATAAGAAAGGGGGTTAGCCAGAAGTGCCCCACAAAAAAGGATGTGGGCTTTAATAGATACTGCACCATAATTGAGATATATGAGGACCATAAGAATGAGTTAACCTGGCTACAAACAGAGCAACATCAAGTGCCTCTGTCCGGCTAGGTAAGTAGTGCATTGCTGCTCTAGATCTGATTTTCATTGCGTTTAACACCTTTGCAAGAGTTAAAGGGACATAATACTCATATGCTAAATCACTTGAAACTGATGCAGTATAACTGTAAAAAGCTGACAGGAAAATATCACCTGAGCATCTCTATGTAAAAAAGGAAAATATTTTACCTCACGATTTCCTCAGCTCAGCAGAGTAAGTTCTGTGTAAAATGTTATACTCAACTGCTGCTCAGCTGCAGGTAAAAAAAAAAAAAAAATGAAGAAATGAACAGCAGCCAATCAGCATCAGCAGTGCTGAGGTCATGAACTCTTTTACTGTGATCTCATGAGATTTGACTTAACTCTCATGAGATTTCATTGTAAACTTCCATACACTGAATAGGGAAATAAGATGAGAGTGCACAATGCTCATCCCTTCGGCTGTCCCGGGACAGACATACTGATTTGCTGCTTAGAAATCCTTTACAATGGTATATGGCTACTGAGAAACTTTTGAGGTAAAATATCTTTCTTTTTTACATAGGGTTGTTCAAGCAATATTTTCTAGTCAGCTTTTTACACTTATACTGCATCACTTTCAAGTGTTTAAACATTTGGGTATCATCGCCCTTTAAGCACAATTTTTACAATTTATTTGTCCCTTGAATGGAACTAATTTAAGAAATTATGGATTCTCATCATGTCAAAAGATAAGTGGTCCCTTCATCTAAACAACTTCAGACTATGATGAAGGACCACTTGCATACATACTTATAATCACATAATAGTATTTCTTTGTTTTTACCTATACTTAAGCAACAAGTCTACACAATATATGAAGTCTCTTAAAGAATCCCATTGGAGAAAATGTCCATATAAGAAATGTTACTGGATTTGTTACAGCCCCAGTTTGCCCTATTACCACATCTAGTTAGCGACAACATCCAGCAAACTAACCTGTTTACAACTCAGATATAATGGGACCCAGTCCTACTTTACACATGAAAGAGGTTGACAATTCAGTGAACAGCCACCTTTAATATGATGCTGTCCCTGCATAACACTATTTGACCTTACCCCGTCCTATTACTGCACTACTTTTTAAATATGTATATAGATTAGAAGCTTACAATACACTGCATGACCTTAAATTCCTAAACCCTCATAAAAACTGTAGCTTTAACATGATATTTGTTATTACATTCCAGTGTCTAATACAGATTGCTTAAAGGGACAGTATACTGTAAAATAGTTCTCCCTTAATGTGTTTACAATTGCTTTTTTTACCAACTGCAGAGTATAAAATGTATGAGATTTGCTTTTTAAGGTTTATTTGTGTATATTAAAGCTCTGATTTTGTGTTTAGAAGCCACAACCTAATAAAATGGGTTGAGCTTGTTGGTATAATCAGATCTCATTACTGTATCACATTGTATACATATACCTGCTTCTTTATCTTATATCTGTCCATAAAACAATCACCAGTACATGGAGATAACAATGGAAAATCAACATTTTATTACCTTATCTCTGCTATATCCCACTGGGAGTGTAATTTCTTCTGCTGGCTGTGTTTACAAAGCTTATCTATAGCTTGGACCTGCGGCCACAAACTTTCAGAATAGGTGGGGATACCACATGCTAAATCAACTATTTCAAATGCCGATATAAGGGTAAAGGAGCTACTTGTAAACAATTTAATACACTCCAGCAGGTAAAGTGGATCATTTCGAACAAATTGAAGGGGAGACCATTTTTGAGTAAACTGTCCCTTTAAATTTTCCTGTTGATGTTAACCCCCTATATAATATGGGTAAATATTAGGGGACCATATGATGTAAACAGATATCTATCAAGCTAGTGTAAATCATTGAGGATTAAATATAAATGTAAGTATTTTTTAAAAAACTCAGCAAATCAAAAAGGGTGAGGCTCATTGTTCTTTCATGATTTAGATAGAACATGCAATGTTAAACAACTTTCCATTTTACTTCTTTTTTTTTTCAAATATCTTTATTGGTTCCAGCAACAAACAGAACATAAAAAGTAAATATATGTCGAATTGTATTTCATTATGCCATGCAAGGCCATCATACATATAGAAAAACAGAAATACAAATAATGACAATAGTGAATAATATCAAGCAAACATACAAAGAAACAAGTGAATGCTAATACCTGACTTTTTAGCATCTAGTCAATTATATCGCTGGAGATTTTATAAATATTTAAACCACTAATGAGGAGGGGGAGAAAGAAAAAGAGAGAAGAGAAAAAAAAAAAAAAAAAAAAAAAAGAGGGGGAAAAGAAGAAAAAATTCTCTATTCTATACACCTCTCTCCCTCGACCGCCCACCCACCCTCCACCTCCCCTACTAACCCCACCTCTTCTCTTTCTTTACTTATTATTTCACAATTACTATTTCATAGTGTTATCTCCCGGGGACCCGATATCCATGTTGACGGGAATACTTCTAATATAACCAATTCCAAGAAAGCTATAGAATTTAAGAAGGGTTGTAAAATACGTCTTTGAATCTGTAATGGGTAAGAAGTAATTAATGGGGACCAATCCAGAAGAAAAGCCCTGACCTTACGTTCAGCTGTAAATTTAGTATGAAAGGATTCAAATAAGATTTGGAACTGGATTTCTTTCAAGAACCCTGTGATTCTAGGAGCTGTATGATCTTTCCAGCCTTTAGTGATTAACTGTCTCGCAATTATAATAATTGTGTTGAATATCTTTATCGCCCTCTTAGGGCGTAACTCAGCATTAGTTAGAAAAACTACCTCATCAGCCGTGAATGGTGCCATATCTCTATAGATTTTACTATACCAGAATCTTATCTTTTGCCAATATTGTTGAATCTTTGGACAAGACCAAAACATATGAAAAATATCCGCCCTATCCAAGGAACATCTTGGACAGGCATAATTCTGAGAAGGATAGAATCTGGCCATTTTATCTGGGGAAAGATAATAATTATTGACTAGTTTTAAATGCGCTTCTTTCCATGATATGGAAACTTGTAATTTTTCTAACTCTGTGAAGCTTCGCTCAATCCTGTTCTCCCCTAGTTCTGGCAAATATTTCTTCCAGAAGTTATATAGCTTATCTACACCTAATTCACCCTGTCTAGCCAGGAGGATATCATAGATCAGTGATATCGAAGACTGACCCAGAGAGAATTGCCGGATAATATTTTTAATGTCTATCCAATCCCTTAGAAATTCCACATTCCATTTTTGTGTGAATATGTAGTGCCTTAGTTGAAAATAAGCAAATAAATTCGAACAGTGTAGATTAAACCTTTGAAATAATAATTCTGAGGGTAATAACTGATTATCATCAAATAGCTGAAAAACATAAATCAGTCCAGCTTCAGCCCATAGTCCAAACACTCTCTGATTTATGCCCGGGATAAATTCAGGGTTACCTACTATAGGGAGATATTCAGAAAAGAATGGGGAGACTTTTAATATTCGACAAGTTTTTTGCCAAGCTATAATAACATTTTTAAAGGAAATTAGTTTACTAAGATTTGAGGGTAACTTTGGTACCGGGCAATGAAGAACCGCTTTCAATGAAAAGGGGGAGATGAGGAACGATTCTAACTCTGTTGTCACAAACTTATCTACCCCTGTGATCCAATCGAGAGCCAGTTTGACCAGGCTAGCCAAATTGTAAAGCCTGAAGTCTGGCAAGGCCAGGCCTGCCCTAGGACGTTTCTGCATCAGTTTACTAAGACTAATCCTTGGCTTCTTATTACCCCATATAAATTTAGATACCCAGGACTGTATATTACCAATATCTTTATTGGTCATAAATAACGGGAGATTCTGGAGCAGATATAGAACTCTAGGAAAGATAATAGATTTAATCAGATTAATTCTAGCAGACAATGAGATGGGAAGCGAGGCCCAGTTTTCGAGATCATTTTTAATTTTTTGTAATATCGGAGGGAAATTTAACTTATACCAAATTGTTGGGTTTCTATGAAAGATAATACCAAGGTATCGAAAGAACTCAACCACTTTAAAGGGGTGATCTTTCCAGTTGGATCCTTTCTTATCTACCCAGAGGAGTTCACTCTTATCAAAATTTATTTTATAACCTGAGAAGGAGGAAAAATTTTTAAATAATTGTAACAATATGGGGATGGAATATTGCGCCTTGTCCAAGAATATTAACAAATCGTCCGCATATAAGAGAGTATTTAAACTAAAGGAACCGAGTTGAACCCCTAATAGCCTATCCCGCAATAAGATAGCAAAAGGCTCCAAAGCTAAATTAAAGAGTAAAGGGGAGAGGGGGCACCCTTGTCTTGTCCCTCTTTTAAGTGAAATATAAGGGGAGGAATGGCCATTGATGCAGAGAAATGAAATCGGATTTTTGTATAAATTCCTGACGAATTCAAGGAACTGTTTCTTGAATCCAAATCGTTCCAATGCCGTAAATAAATAGTTCCAGTTCACTGCATCAAAGGCCTTCTCAGCATCTACTGTTAGGATAGCTGCTTCAGAAATCTTTTTAGATTGTTCGTTCTTGGGATCTAAATTCCATGCATAATCTAGAAATGTAGTCACTTGACGTATATTCTTAAGCGAATTCCTATCCCTCATAAATCCAGTTTGATCTGGATGGATAATCCCGTCTAATACCTTGGCCAGCCTAATCGAGATAATAGCGGTCAGCAATTTATAATCAGCATTGAGTACTGATATAGGCCTATATGACCCTGGATCTTCCGGGTCCTTACCTTTCTTTAGAATCAGAGATATACGGGCAGCCGAAAAATAATTAGACATAGAATTGCCAGCAGAAAAATAATAATTAAACAGATTCACTAATGATAATTTTACTTCCTCCTTCAGAATTTTATAAAATTCTATCGGAATAGCATCTGGTCCTGGTGATTTATTAAGATTGGCTGATTGTATAGCCTCAAGAACTTCCTCCTCTGAAATAGGTCTATTAAGCTCTGATAAACTCTCCTCCGAAATATTGGGGAGATTGACACTCGCCCAGAAATTTAATGCGTTGTCCGCATTAACCTGTGTTTCTGCATAAAGCTGTTGGAATACGTTGAAAAATGTCTGACTAATATCCTCTGTATTAGTATATTTTATATTCCCCCTTTTAATAGTCGAGATAATATTCTTACTTTTTCTCACCTTAGCTACTTTAGCCAGAAATTTAGCTGAGGCCCCATAATGACCTCTGAATTGATAATTTATTTTCAATTCATCTTCCTGTGACCTTTGTTTGAAGAAGATATCTCTTTCCCTTTTCAATTTGCAATATCTATCCCAGTTATCTCTTGTCTGATCGAGATAAAACTTTCTAAGCGCATTTCTAACTTGTGCTGTTAACTGTAATTCTAGCTCCAGCTTTTTCTTCTTCCAAGTAGATAAGTAAAGCTTAATTTCCCCCCTTAATACAGCTTTCGCTGCTTCCCAGAATACCTCTGGTTTACTAAATTGTCCTATATTGAAGGTAACATAATCCTTCCACTTCTGTTTTAACCAGTTGCTGAACTTAGGACTATCCGTCAAAAATCGGGGGAAAAAAAAAGACGTATTTTGGGCCTTAGGGGGGGAGATGGCCACCAAAGTGAAAGAGATTACCGCATGATCAGAGATAGCAATATCATAGATATTAGCTTCTGATCTGCATAAGGCAAGTGGTTTAGAAATTAGAAACATATCAATCCTCGAAAATGTCATGTGGGTTTTAGACTCACATGAAAAGCTACGGACTTCTGGATTTTTATATCTCCATATATCAATTAATTTCAATTCATGACAAAAGGACTTAAAATATTTTGCTACTTTGTTATTTTCTCGTTGGTTTTTTGAGGACAATCTGTCTAAAATGGGGCATAACGTCATATTGAAATCCCCCCCTAAAACTAAATTAGCTGCTGAAAACAGAAATAATTTACTTCTAATATTTTCCCAGAAAGTGGGCGAAAAAGAATTGGGACCGTATATATTACAGATGATAAAATTACATCTATTAATCTGAATATGTAGTATCAGGTATCTTCCCTCTGGGTCAGTCTCCTTCTTCACAATATTATAATCTAAATTTTTATGAAACAAAATGGCTACCCCTGATTTTCTTTTAACTCCTGGAGCTGCAATACATTCCCCTACCCATTTACACTTTAACTTCATAGCTTCTGCCAGATTCAAATGTGTTTCCTGTAACAACACAATATTGGGACTAAACTTCAGCAGATGTTTAATAATCAATTTGCGTTTTCTAGGCGACGTAATGCCCCCTACATTCCAAGAAAGCATATTGATCCTAACTGCCATTAAACAAATTAAAAATATATGTGCACTTAAAAGCTATTTTTAAGCTGTGGTCTGAATTAACTTAGCCCCAGTGGTGGGAGGGGGAAGAGAGAGGCGAGAGGACCGGCGAGGGAGAGAGAGAGAGAGAAGAAAAAAAAAAAAAAAAAGAAAACAAAAAAAAAAAAAAAAAAAAAAAAAAGGGAAACCCTACGTAATAAAAGGAAAACTGCTCGTTCTATACCTGTGAGAAATTCAATTTTAAAATAATAAGAGCTCAACAACAATATAAATTCTTTTTTCCATTTAACTCTGTTCATGTGCACTGCAATCCTCAAGAGCATAACTATAATCATCATAGTGAGTACATAAAGAGAAAGAAAGAAAAAACACACAGAAAAATCAGCGCTTACCCAGACACATAGCGCTTCTATCCTACTTAACATAATTTCAATTTTAAAATAGTAAGTGCTCAGTAACAATATAGATTCTTTCTTCCATTTAACGTTATCAGTGTGCCCCACAAATATCAAAAACATATCTATAATCCTCGTAGTAAGCACAAAGTAATAACAAAAAGAAAAAAAAACGCACCAAAGATCAGCGCGTACCCAGACACATTGCATATCCATCTTACTTGGCATAAATTCCCCTATCTAAACCTGAATTATTTTCCCTAGTATATTATAGGGTACTAATAAATTTGTGGGCCTCTTGAGGATTATTGAGGATTCGTCTAACCCCATTTTCATCTAACATAATCTTTGCAGGGTACACAACCCAGGCCTTAAACCCTTTATCAATAATCTTAGTACATAGCGGAATCATCTGTTTTCTTTTGGTAGATGTTTCTATTGAGAAATCTTGAAACATTAATAGCTTGTTTTTTTCAAATACAAATTCGCCCATCTTTCTATATGCTTTTAACAGATTTACTTTGTCCTGGAATCTAAGCAACTTAAAAATGCACATTCTGCTTCTATCGCCCCTAGCCATATTTGTTCTACTATATCCGACCCTATGAGCTCTCTCTACCTCTAAGGGTAGTTGTTGTTCAGAGAAACCTAAAGCTTTGGGTAATAATAAAGAAGTAACCTTTATAAGATCTTCATACTCAGGGGACTCAGGAAGACCAATGATTCTTATATTATTCAGTCTGGAGCGATCCTCAAGATCCTCCAGACGGAATTGTAAACCAGTAATCTTGCCATCATAATCTTGGATTACTTTATCTTGTACATTGACCCGGTCCTCTAAGTCAGAGATCCTATTTTCCGCCTCTAATATCCTTGAAGCGAATTGCTTAACCTCGTTTGATAGAGAGATAATATCTATTGAAATACTGCTGAGCTCCTTCTTAATGATATCAAATTGTGGGGTAAAAACATCGGTTAATTGAGATACTAAACTACCAATGTCCACATGGGATATAGCCCCCTCTGATACGGGGTCCAAAGAGGTATCCGCACTCCTAACCTTTCTATCCTTGCCCTTGGGTGGCATTATGGGAGAACTCTGTTTCGTGTGTATAATATATCTTTCCATATATTCTGTGAATACTAATAGTGAATGTGAGAAGCAAAAAAAATGAAAGAAAATGTGAAAAAGAAAAAGTGAACAAATCCAAAAGGGACCTAGTTAATTTTCTGGTTCAAGTGTGTGTATGTGTTTTTTTTTTTTTTTTTAATTATAAGCGTGAATGTGTGTTAAACTAAGGACTGTGAGTGTATATTCATAAGGGTTAGTGTAGTTACGGCCTAATATCTCACCCAAATTATAATTATGAGAAGCGGACACCTGTAAAAATCAGCAATTGATCAATAAGGGCCATATCCCTTAAACATTCATAATTTAACCAAGATATCTATGGTGTTATAGTGAATTATTTCTCAAAAGCAGTTAATGAGCTTATGTTAACAGAAAAGCAATTGCATATACCCATCAATATCGACATAAAAAAAACAAAAAAAAAGAAAAAGAAAAACCAGGGTCAATATATTTAACTCAATTTTAGCCATTAATTAACCATCTAAATCCCTCTCTCTCTTCTCTCCTAAAGAGGGAGACTGTTAAACAGCAGATAAATGCACCAATCTTGAGGAATATGCAGCTTAAGGGAAAAAAAAGCCAGATTGTCCAGGCCTAGTCTCTTGGCTCTCTATAAGCCTGCAGGAAGTGTAGAAATAACCTGGATAATAAGAAACACCAATTTTCAAAATACTCAAGGACCGATGTACTGTTGCGTCTTGTATCTTGAGGTAAAGTCCAGCTTTATAAGCTAATTGTGGCGAATTTAAGTATCATCAGTTATAAACAGACCAGTTGTACTTTGGCACTTTTGGTGTGAGAGGTACTCCTAATTTTTTTTTTTTTTTTTTTTAGAGAACGCTTCAGGCTCCTGTTACCCCACAACCATCAACAGGGTGATTAATACGTGGAAGAAGGGGGGCGGGAGGATAGTTCACCAGAATAGGGGAAATAACCCTTCTCCCTAACTTGTGTTAATTCAATCCCTCAAATGAATCACTTAGCCTCATCCACCTCCTGTGAATCTTCAGCTCATAGGAGCCAAAATATCCCATATGTACACGCTATGCCTGTAAACCAGGTGTACTTTATTAGGTATAGAGAAACCTTAGGCAGTCCGCTTTGAAAAACCTTGTAAGGGTAAAGCCGGGGTTCCTTCCCGCTATCGGGCAGTCAGGCCAAACAAATATGCAGCTGTGACACTCTTCACCGCGAGGAGGGCGCGCTCCCTACAGATCTCTCTGCAGGCAGACTACCCCCTCCTACAAGCGGCTACTCCAGTCAGCAAGGCCAGTCACTTCACGGGTAATATTTCTCTTACCCGACTTTACTGTCCTTTTCCTTCGGTCTGCCGGTTTTCCTCTGCGGTAGTTGCGGTATCCACCGCTAGGCTTTTCCGCCAGTCAAGGGCTTCCTCAGCTCAGACGTAGACAGCGTCTGTGGAACTTGCCGCCGGTCCCAAGGATTCCGGATAGTGCAAGCAACTTTTAGCCGGGGGAGATTTCCTCGCTCCCTTCTCTAGAGCGCCGTGAGCCGTACAGCGTGTCTAACGGCTCCGCCCCCACCGGAAGTCCTCCCGTCTCCATTTTACTTCAATTATCTAATTTGCTTTGTTCTCTTTGTATCCTCTGTTGAAAAGCATACCTATGCAGGCTCAGGAATAGCACTTGGAGCTATCTGCTGATTGGTGGCTGCACATAAATGCCTCTTTTAATTGGCTCACACAATGTTTTCAGCTAGCTCCAAGTGGTGCAGTGCTGCTCCTTCAACAAACAATACTAAGGAAATTATACACATTTGATAATAGAAGTAAATTGGAAAGCTGTAAAAATTGTATGTTTATTTCTCAATAATGAAATACAAAATGTGGGTTTCATGAACCTTTAACTAGGTTAAAGGGCCATTAAACCCAGGTTTTCTCTTTAATGATTCAGATAGAGAATACAATTTTAAACAACATTCCAATTTACTTCTATTATATAATTTGCTGCAATCTTTAGATATCCTTTGTTAAAGAAATAGCAATGCACATTGGTGAGCCAATCACATGAGGCATCTATTTGCAACCACCAATCAGAAGCTACTGAGCCTATCTAGATATGCTTTTCAGGAAAGAATATCAAGAAAATTAGGCAAATTGGATAATAGAAGTAAATTAGAAAGTTGTTTAAAATGGTATGCTCTATCTGAATCATGAAAGAAAAAATGTAGGTTTAATGTCCCTTTAATTAATAAAGGAAATCTAATTATAACAGCTTACCATACTGTTGTATCTCTGTGGTTCTAAATGGTTGTAAATAGTAAGATTTTCAAACACTTTTTCAGTCTTCCAAACATTTTGGAAAATATGAGAAAGGAAGAGTTATGAGGCTAGAATTAGTTTAATGGGTGACAGATTGTGCTTCAACACATAACAAAGCAAAGAATTTTAGGTAACCCTACCACCTAATATTTTTTAAGCCATATTTAAAAATATAAAAGTGCAGTTTGAAGAAAAAATCAACACGGGTAAAACTTTATTGGTTTTTAACTAAATCCATAAGCTCTTCAGAACCTTTGAAAACCGTGTGGTTAGTAGAATGGTTGGTCATCTACTTAGCAAGATGCAATATGCTTTCTCTTTTTTCATAATGATGATAATTAAATAAACATTAAAAAAACACATATTTACTACAGTAATTTGAATAATTAAATAGAGGACTGGAAGTAGAACATAACTAGGGATGGGCGAATGTTTCTAAAAATTCGAAATTTAAAACAAATTTTTATACATTCGTTCATTCGAATCGAATTTCGAATGTTTATATAACATTCTAACATTCTATTTTTGAATATTCGTTTTCAAATTTTTTCAATAAAATTCGAAAATATTCGTTCAAATAATAGAATGTTTAGCTATGTATTCATTCAATTTCGAAATGTAATATTCAAATTCGAATGTGACATTCAAATTCGAAATAGTATTTCTAGTCTACAACTGTGTTTAATAAATGTAATATTCGAATTCGAATGCTACATTCAAATCTCACATTTGAATTTGAATTAGTATTTCTAGTCTAATACTGTGTTTTAAATGTAATATTCTAATTTGAATGTGATATTCGATTAGAATGTGTCATTTCGAATTCGAAATAGTATTTCTAGTCTAATACTGTGTTTTATAAATGTAATATTCAAATTCGAATGTGATATTCGATTCGAATGTAATATTCGATTCGAATGTGAAATTCGAAATAGTGTTTCAAGTCTACAATTGTGTTTTATAAATGTAATATTCGATTTTGAAAGTGACATTCGAATTCGAATGTGACATTCGAAAACTGTAAATAACATTCGAAAAACGAATTTTTAAGAATATTCGTTCTTATCAACATTCTATTATGTAAATCGATTTTCTACAATAACATTTGTTCTAACATTCGAATTTGAATATAAACACATTCGCCCATCCCTAAACACTTGGATCATCTTAGAAAGTTTGGCTCTCAAGGGTGAGTACAGCATTCTTTGTAGGCAGATCTAAAGTGCAGAAGACCTCAGAGCA
This sequence comes from Bombina bombina, assembly GCF_027579735.1. Taxonomy (NCBI): domain Eukaryota; kingdom Metazoa; phylum Chordata; class Amphibia; order Anura; family Bombinatoridae; genus Bombina; species Bombina bombina. Next base: position 607,646,374 of record NC_069503.1, on the reverse strand, counting down.
CGGAAACTTACTCAAGCTCTGATTGACCAGCAGACCTTTCTGTATGCTTGATATATATATAAAGCAACTTCACACATGTTCAAAATCCAGCTTTGTTCAACAATATTGATAAAATGATCACAGAAAATGAATACTGTATAGAAGGAGGCTATCAGCCTTTCAGCTAGCAAGCCTTAAACATAAAAACAAAAAACAAAAGCAGCAAAACAGTAAAGAGTACTAACTAACTAACCTGCGGTTCCCTCAGTAACAAAAGTTATGAAATATGTATATATAAGCAAATAGTAATAAAAATAAAATAATAGATAAACCTACCCGTAACTGACACTTTTCCTGCTGTTGGATGATTCATTTCTAAAATGAGGCTGTTGTGTGCAACCTAAAAAATGAATACACAAATATATTAATAAATAAATAGTCATAACATATAAGCCACAAATGCAACCAGAAATGTACATTTTTACAATTTTTTTATTAGCAAATATGCAAACTGCAATAACACTTGTTTACTTTATCATACTTTATGTGGGAGTTAATTATAGGTGAAAATATGAATATCATATTGTCCTAGTATTTTTATCTATTGAGAAAAAAAAATAGTTTTTTTATTATTGGAAACCATATGATTATTATTTTCATTATCATTTAGGTTATAAAATATATGACGATTCCTGCATAAAAATGACTAGGTATGCAGAGTTGCCAGCTGCCCTTCACAGAAGTACGGGACAAGCAATGGACTATCCCCACAATTCTGTCAAAAGCCTCAACTTTAAAGGGACACTGAACCCAAATTTGTTCTTTCATGATTCAGATAGAGCATGCAATTTTAAGCAATTTTCTAATTTACTCCTATTATCAATTTTTCTTTGTTCTCTTGCTATCTTTATTTGAAAAAGAAGGCATCTAAGCTAAGGAGCCAGCAAATTCTTTGTTCAGAACCATGGACAGCACTTGTATATTGGTGCTGTCCAATCACAAGGACAACCCAGTTTGTTCACCAAAAATGGGCCGGCATCTAAACTTACATTCTTGCTTTTCAAATAAACATACCAAGAGAATGAAGAAATTTTGATAATATGATTAAATTAGAAAGTTGTTTAAAATTGCATGCTCTATCTGAATCACAAAAGAAAAAATTTGGGTTCAGTGTTCCTTTAAGGGACATAGAGAATACATTTTTCAAATGTACAAATTAAAAAAAAAAAGTTAAACTCATAAAAATTGTATATTTGTGATTGCTTTACTAAAGTGCCCCACCAATTATGTTGTAAGATTGTATAACACAGCTTGTCTGGTATTAGGTTTTTCACCATTTATAACGTAATTTTATAAAACAATATAATAATATACTGTTATGTGTGGTATGTGTGATATAGACACAGGAAGTACAAACATTCTAAAGAGCAGAACCACTTAAATCCATTAAGAGTGAGCAATAAAAAAAGTCGCTGTCAAAAATTCAATTTTTTTTGCTTATTTGTGTTTTACATCCAATGTTGCAAAATCCTTAATCATTACAAGGATGGGAGGATATGGATAAGTAAGTTTTAGATAAATAAAAATATGCACACAGGTAGTTGTAGCCTGCTAGATCCCTGAGTACTAACCAGTTGATAACAAGGTTGTTTCCACACAGCCAGCAAAGATACAATATTATTAAAGGGACGTTGCATTCAATTAATTGTTATTCTCTAAAATAGGGTATTTTAAAATGTATTACAGTTTTCCAAAGATTATTTTAGTCCAGAATAAACCAATGCTTTTTTTTTATCAGGGTTGTAGAGGTATGTAGCTCTTTAAAAATACATCTGTGGGAGTTGTCCTTAAAGGGACACTTAAAGGGACAGTCTACACTAAAATTACTATTGTTTAAAATGATAGATAATGCCTTTACTACCCATTCCCCAGCTTTGCACAACCAACATTGATATATGAATATACTTTATAACATTTAAACCTCTAAATTTCTGCCTGTTTCTAAGCCACTATATATAGCCTCTTAATCACATGCTTTTTTATTTGCTTTTCACAACAGGAGACTGCTAGTTCATGTGGGCCATATAGATAACATTGTAATCAATAGATAATAAATAAAAAGTCATGTGATAAGGAGGCTGTCAGAAGATGTTTCGATACAAGGTAATCACAGATGTAAAAAGTATATTAATATAACTGTGTTGGTTATGCAAAACTGGTGAATGGGTAATAAAGGGATTATCTTTTAAAACAATTAAAATTTTGATTGTAGACTGTCCCTTTAAGTCAAAATTAAACTTTCATGATTCAGATAGAGCATGCAATTTTAAACAACTTTCCAATTTACTTTCATTAGCAAAATGTGCGCAGTCTTTTTATATTTACACTTTTTGAGGCACCAGTGCCTATTGAGCATGTGCAAGAATTCACAGAATATATGTATATGCATTTGTGATTGGCTGATGGCTGTCACATGATACAGGAGGAGTGGAAATAGACATAACTTTGAAATTTGTCAGAAAAAAATCTACTATTCACTTGAAGTTCAGACTAGGGGGCCGATTTATTAAAGTGCGAGCAGACATGATACGATGTAGCATATCATGTCCGCTGCACATCGATAAATGCAGACAGCATACGCTGTCTGCATTTACCATTGCACAAGCAGTTGTGGTGAACTGATTGTGCAATGCCGCCCCCTGCAGATTTGCGGCCAATCGGCCCAATCGTATAGGATCGGGCGGATTGATGTCTGCAGCCTCAGAGCAGGCGGACAAGTTATGGAGCAGAAGTCTTTAGACCGCTGCTTCATAACTGCTGTTTCCGGCGACCGTCAAGCTGCATTTGGAGCTTGATAATTCGGCCCCTAAGTGTTATTGCATTGCCTTTTTATCGCGTATTTGTTGATTATGCAATATCAATTTAAACAGTTTTCATCCCTTAAAGGGACACTGAACCAAAAAAATTGCTTTCCTGATTCAGATAGAGCATGCAATTTTAAGCAACTTTCTAATTTACTCCTATTATCAAGTTTTCATCATTCTCTTGCTATCTTTATATGAAAAAGAAGGCATCTAAGCTTTTTTCTTGGTTCAGTACTCTGGACAGCAGTTTTTGATTGGTGGATGAATTTATCCACCAATCAGCAAGGACAACCTAGGTTGTTCACCAAAAATGGGCCGGCATCTAAACTTACATTCTTGCATTTCAATTAAAGATACCAAGAGAATAAATACCATTTTATAATAGGAGTAAATTAGAAAGTTGCTTAAAAGTTCATGATCTATCTGAATCACAAAAGAAAAAAAATGAGTTCAGTGTCCCTTTAAGGACCAGGCATTTCAGACTAAAACTTCCCCAAAAGACCAGAGCATTTTTAGCATTTTTGTCATCAAACGATTTTAACAGAAATAGAGCCTTGTTTTTTTTTTATTTACCTATCAAAACTGTATATATTTTTTTAGTAAACAACCCAAAGTATTGATCTAGGCCCATTTTGGTATATTTCATGCCACCATTTCACTGCTAAATGCGATCAAATAAAAAAAATGTTAATTTTTTCACAAACTTTAGGTTTCTCACTGAAAATATTTACAAACAGCTTGTGGAATCATGGCACAAATGGTTGTAAATGCTTCTCTGAGATCCCCTTTGTTCAGAAATAGCAGACATATATGGCTTTGCCATTGCTTTTTGCTAATTAGAAGGCTGCTAATTGCAGCTGCGCACCACACTTTTATTATTTCCAGCATTAAAGGGGTTAATAAGGTAGCTTGTAAGGTTAATTTTAGCTTTAGTGTAGAGGTTAGCCTCCCACCTGACACTTCGCACCCCCTGATCCCTCTCAAACAGCTCTTTTACCCTCTCCCACCCCCCACTGGTCATCCCATCTTAAGTATTGGCAGACAGTCTGCCATTAAACAGTTTAAGAAGTTTTTTATTTTAATTTTTATTGTTTTTTTATTATTAATATTTTCTTAAGTGTAGGATTACCCTCTTACCTCCCCACCTCCCTGATCCCTCCCTAAAAGCTCTCTAACCCTCCCCCTCTAAGTAGATCCGCCATCTTAGGTACTGGCAGCTGTCAGTATCCAGTTTTCTAAAATTTGGCAAATCGATTTAGTAAAAAAAAAAACACACATTTTTTCTGTAGTGTAACTGCAAAGAGTAGCTGTGGGATCATGGCAGAAAGAGGGTACAGCACTGATCATTAAGGGGTTAACTTGCAATTTCTGTAGTGTAGCTGCGGGATTGCAGCAGAGAGAGGATACAGCACTGGTCGTTAAAAGGTTAACTTGCAATTTCTGTCTGGTTCAGTGGTGCTCTTTCACATTCATGATAGAAAATATTTTATTAAAATGTCCCTTTAAGGGCTAGATTACGAGTGGCAAGCTAACTGTTGCGCACGAGCGATAAGGGGTCTTTGTGCACATCAGAAGTAGCGTGCATATTGCATATTTAACGTTTGTCGGATAGCACTATTTCAGAGCTCGACTAAAAGTTACAAAAAACACATTAAAATTACATTTAAAAGTACAGTTACACTAATAATTACACTATCTAATAAAAAATATTTTAAAAAAAGATTGGAGGTTTCAAGTGTTAGGGTAAAAAGGCTTAAAGGGCTTTAACATAGAGATACATACATATACATGTGTAAAGATGTATATATATATATGTATATATATATATATATATATACATATATATATGTGTGTGTGTGTGTGTGTGTACATATGTATTTATATGTGTATATACATATTTATTTACAGATATATAAACACATATAAATACATAAATACATACATACAGTATGTGTGTGTGTGTGTATATATATATATATATATATATATATATATGTATGTGTGTGTGTGTGTGTGCATTGGAGCCACTGTAGTCAATTAATAAACACTTAGATTCTATAATTAATAAACACCTAGAGTCTTGAAATGGCAGGTGTACCGCTCACTTTTTTGGCCAGAGTCGTTAATACGGCAAATCCACTTACGTCAATTGCGTATCCTATATTTTCAATGGGACTTGCATAACGCCGGTATTACGAGTCTGCAAAAAAGTAATCGGTACAGCCTCTCCTGTCAAGACTGATACCGCATTTAAAAGTCAGTAGTTAAGAGTTTTATGGGCTAACGCCGTAACATAAAACTCTTAACTAAAGTGCTACAAAGTACACTAACACCCATAAACTACCTATTAACCCCTAAACCGAGCCCCCCCACCCCACATCGCAAACACTAAAAAAAGTTTAACCCCTAATCTGCCGAACCGGATATCGCCACCACTATAAAATATTTATTAACCCCTAAACTGACGCCCTCCCACATCGCAAACACTAGTTAAATTTTATTAACCCCTAATCTGCCGTCCCTAACATCGCCGACACCTTACCTACATTTATTAACCCCTAATCTGCCGCCCACAACGTCGCCGCCACTATATTAAATTTATTAACCCCTAAATCTAACCCTAACCCTAACACCCCCCTAACTTAACCATCAAACCAGCCAATTGGAATTAAGGTAGAAAAAATCCTATTGGCTGATTGGATCAGCCAATAGGATTTTTTCTGCCTTAATTCCGATTGGCTGATAGAATTCTATCAGCCAATCGGAATTCAAGGGACGCCATCTTGGATGATGTCATTTAAAGGAACCTTCATTCTTCAGTTGGACTTTGTTGGAAGAGGATGCTCCGCGTCGGATGTCTTGAAGATGGACCCGCTCCGCGCCGGATGGATGAAGATAGAAGATGCCGCCTGGATGAAGACTTCTGCCCGTCTGGAGGACCTCTTCTGGCCAGCTTCAATGAAGACTTCAGCCCGTCTGGAGGACCACTTCGCCCAGCTTCGTTGAGGACTTCGGCCCGGCTGGGTGAAGACTTCTCAAGGTAGGGTGATCTTCAAGGGGTTAGTGTTAGGTTTTATTAAGGGGGGATTGGGTGGGTTTTAGAGTAGGGTTGTGTGTGTGGGTGGTGGGTTTTAATGTTGGGGGGGATTTGTATTTTTTATTACAGGTAATAGAGCTGATTACTTTGGGGCAATGCCTCGCAAAAAGCCCTTTTAAGGGCTATTTGTAATTTAGTATAGGGTATGGCTTTTTATTATTTTGGGGGGCTTTTTTATTTTATTAGGGGGATTAGATTAGGTGTAATTCGTTTAAAAAACTTGTACTTATTTTATTATTTTCTGTAATTTTGTGTTTGTTTTTTTCGTACTTTAGATAATTTTTTTCAATTGTATTTAATTAGGGTTGTATTTAATTATAGTTAGTTTAGGTAATTAATTTAATTATAGTGTAGTGTTAGGTGTAATTGTAACTTAGGTTAGGATTTATTTTACAGGTAATTTGAATTTATTTTAACTAGGTAGCTATTAAATAGTTAATAACTATTTAATAACTATTGTACCTAGTTAAAATAAATACAAAGTTGCCTGTAAAAAAAAACAAAAAACTAAGGCCTAGATTTGGAGTTTGGCGGTAAAAGGGCTGTTAACGCTCCGCGGGTTTTTTTTCTGGCCGCACCATAAATTTAACTCTGGTATCGAGAGTTCAAACAAATGCTGCGTTAGGCTCCAAAAAAGGAGCGTAGAGCATATTTACCGCAAATGCAACTCTCGATACCAGAGTTGCTTACGGACGCGGCCGGCCTCAAAAACGTGCTCGTGCACGATTCTCCCATAGGAAACAATGGGGCTGTTTGAGCTGAAAAAAAACCTAACACCTGCAAAAAAGCAGCGTTCAGCTCCTAACGCAGCCCCATTGTTTCCTATGGGGAAACACTTCCTACGTCTGCACCTAACACTCTAACATGTACCCCGAGTCTAAACACCCCTAACCTTACACTTATTAACCCCTAATCTGCCGCCCCCGCTATCGCTGACCCCTGCATTACACTTTTAACCCCTAATCTGCCGCTCCGTAAACCGCCGCCACCTACGTTATCCCTATGTACCCCTAATCTGCTGCCCTAACATCGCCGACCCCTATGTTATATTTATTAACCCCTAATCTGCCCCCCACAACGTCGCCGACACCTACCTACACTTATTAACCCCTAATCTGCCGAGCGGACCTGAGCGCTACTATAATAAATGTATTAACCCCTAATCCGCCTCACTAACCCTATCATAAATAGTATTAACCCCTAATCTGCCCTCCCTAACATCGCCGACACCTACCTTCAATTATTAACCCCTAATCTGCCGACCGGAGCTCACCGCTATTCTAATAAATGTATTAACCCCTAAAGCTAAGTCTAACCCTAACACTAACACCCCCCTAAGTTAAATATAATTTTTATCTAACGAAATTAATTAACTCTTATTAAATAACTTATTCCTATTTAAAGCTAAATACTTACCTGTAAAATAAATCCTAATATAGCTACAATATAAATTACATTTATATTATAGCTATTTTAGGATTAATATTTATTTTACAGGCAACTTTGTAATTATTTTAACCAGGTACAATAGCTATTAAATAGTTAAGAACTATTTAATAGTTACCTAGTTAAAATAATTACAAATTTACCTGTAAAATAAATCCTAACCTAAGATATAATCAACTCTGTTGGGGCATTGAGAAAGTAAGTTTGGGATTTCGAGGAGGAGATCTGGAAACGGCACTATTAAAGTCTGAAAGCCGCTGGATTTACCTATTAAACTCAGTTCAACCCTGGGGTCTTAATGAACAAAATAACCTCTATGTCTATTTATGAAAATAAATGAACAAAACTTCACCTCAGTAGTGATCTATATTTAAAAGTCTATTCGAATAATATCTGAAGATAGCAAAATGAGGAGTTACTATCTAATACTTGATTAAAATCATTAATAAATGGATATAAAGGTGTAGAAGGATCTAGAAATATGACAAAGAGTGATCAATCCCAATTCCAGATCTTAGAGTAGGAACTCTAAGATATGATTAAAAGGTTAAATCAATAAGAAAAATACACACATAGAATTCCTTTACACTGGTTCTAAAAATAAGGAAGGTAACCAATAAGTTATAACAACAATAATTGAATTTTATTACTATGTACAAGATAACATAAATTTACGATACCACAATAATGGTTATTAGGAATTTATATAAGGTTAATAATAATGGCACCATATAAGTTGGTGCACTAGACAATGAGATAAAACTACATAGATCACAATTCCCCCTCCATTAAAGGGATATTGAATAGGTTAGGGAATGTATGCCACCTCCTGAATATTCACCTGATCACAACACCATCACGATTAATTTTGGGGTGTCCTGCACATTTAAATTAAAATAAACACAATTTTTCTTTATTTATTATTTTTTCACTATATCATTATTAGCACTTATTAAAAATTGTCTAGTATATGATGCATATGAGAGCATTTATCAATATAACTCTTATAAAGGGACATAGGATCACTAATTGGGAAATAATATATCTGAACTCTCCTTCTCTTCCTTCTACCCCCCACTTCCCCCCCCCCCCCCTCCTCATTTTCCTTTTACTCTCTAAATACTGTTAAAACAGACTACACAATATTAGATGCACTGGCACAGACACTACAGCAAGTTACCATAAATTTCACAGATACCAGGGGCACGGTAAATAAACTATCCCCCACCCCTCCCCTTTTTCAGTCCTTTCCTTATCACGTAGAATTATAGTCACAGTGTATAAATAAATAGATATACTTTTCAGAGAGGACCTAACCATACATAATATTATATTAATTATTTAAACCATAAGATTGTCAGAGGGGTTATACCTGTATTATATCAGACTCTATAAAAGCGATATAGTGTTATTAGGAATAAGATGAACATGATATTCATCAAGAATTATTGACAATATAGAATGATACGATTTAATATCACAAACCTTAAAAACCGATAAAGAATACAATGATACTAATATACATTAAAAATACAATCGAGGAAATCTGACTTGTAATTTGATCATTATTAACATATAAAGCATCCACATAGACGAAAATTATGTAATCATCATTCCTAAATCTTGCTAAGATGTTTAACTTATAATATAAATTTCTAGTATTTAAACTGGAATCGATGATTGGTCCACAGTAATGTCAATTATATAGGTAACATTAATTCAATAGAAACGACATTTGGAACAGATGATTGGTCCACAGTAATGTCGATCAACTAATCTATACGACGATATTCATCCAATCAGAGTGGAGCGAGGGCGGGACTTCCGGTTCTGCAGGGTTTAAATCCCCAAAAACTCGGCGGCTCGCTGCCTTTGATAAAGCCCTATCGGGCGAAACGCGTCAGGGGAGAGTGTTGATTCTTTCACACTCGATTTTTGTGTCTTTTTAAACTGCCCAGTACCATTTATCCATGTACCGCTAAAATTGTACTCTCATATTATACTTCGTAGTGGGTGACTTGGGTGTATATGGGAATATGGTACATACAAGTACCCTAGTATGATAATTATACTATTTGCCCTCGATCAGCCAATCAGAATCAAGTTCAATCCGATTGGCTGATCCAATCAGCCAATCAGATTGAGCTCGCATTCTATTGGCTGATCGGAACAGCCAATAGAATGCAAGCTCAATCTGATTGGCTGATTGGATCAGCCAATCGGATTGAACTTGATTCTGATTGGCTGATTCCATCAGCCAATCAGAAAATTCCTACCTTAATTCCGATTGGCTGATAGAATCCTATCAGTCAATCGGAATTCGAGGGACGCCATCTTGGATGACGTCCCTTAAAGGAACCGTCATTCGTCGTCTAGTCGTCGGAAGAAGAGGATGGATCCGCGCTGGAGGTCTTCAAGATGGAGCCGGTCGTCATCGGATGGAAGAACATAGAAGATGCCGCTTGGAGAAGATGTTTGCCGGTCCGGATGTCCTCTTCTTGCCGGATAGGAGGAAGACTTTGGAGCACCGGATTATGGATCGCCAACCCCCGCTTGGGTTGGATGAAGATCTTGGAGCCAGGACGGATCGGTGATACCTGGATGGTGAAGACAAGGTAGGAAGATCTTCAGGGGATTAGTGTTAGGTTTATTTAAGGGGGTTTGGGTTAGATTAGGGGTATGTGGGTGGTGGGTTGTAATGTTGGGGGGGGGGGTATTGTATGTTTTTTTTTACAGGCAAAAGAGCTGAAATTCTTGGGGCATGCCCCGCAAAGGGCCCTGTTCAGGGCTGGTAAGGTAAAAGAGCTTGTAATTTTTGTATTTTAGAATAGGGTAGGGAATTTTTTATTTTGGGGGTCTTTGTTATTTTATTAGGGGGCTTAGAGTAGGTGTAATTAGTTTAAAATTGTTGTAATATTTTTCTTATGTTTGTAAATATTTTTTTATTTTCTGTAACTTAGTTCTTTTTTATTTTTTGTACTTTAGATAGTTTATTTAATTGTATTTATTTGTAGCAATTGTGTTTAATTAATTTATTGATAGTGTAGTGTTAGGTTAATTGTAGGTAATTGTAGGTAGTTTATTTAATTATTTTATTGATAGGGTAGTGTTAGGTTTAATTATATCTTAGGTTAGGATTTATTTTACAGGTAAATTTGTAATTATTTTAACTAGGTAACTATTAAATAGTTCTTAACTATTTAATAGCTATTGTACCTGGTTAAAATAATTACAAAGTTGCCTGTAAAATAAATATTAATCCTAAAATAGCTATAATATAATTATAATTTATATTGTAGCTATATTAGGATTTATTTTACAGGTAAGTATTTAGCTTTAAATAGGAATCATTTATTTAATAAGAGTTAATTTATTTCGTTAGATAAAAATTATATTTAACTTAGGGGGGTGTTAGTGTTAGGGTTAGACTTAGCTTTAGGGGTTAATACATTTATTAGAATAGCGGTGAGCTCCGGTCGGCAGATTAGGGGTTAATAATTGAAGGTAGGTGTCGGCGATGTTAGGGAGGGCAGATTAGGGGTTAATACTATTTATGATAGGGTTAGTGAGGCGGATTAGGGGTTAATAACTTTATTATAGTAGCGCTCAGGTCCGCTCGGCAGATTAGGGGTTAATAAGTGTAGGTAGGTGTCAGCGACGTTGTGGGGGGCAGATTAGGGGTTAATAAATATAACATAGGGGTCGGCGATGTTAGGGGCAGCAGATTAGGGGTACATAGGGATAACGTAGGTGGCGGCGATTTGCGGTCGGAAGATTAGGGATTAATTATTTTAAGTAGCTTGCGGCGACGTTGTGGGGGGGCAAGTTAGGGGTTAATAAATATAATAAAGGGGTCGGCGGGGTTAGGGGCAGCAGATTAGGGGTACATAAGTATAACGTAGGTGGCGGTCGGCAGATTAGGGGTTAAAAATTTTAATCGAGTGGCGGCGATGTGGGGGGACCTCGGTTTAGGGGTACATAGGTAGTTTATGGGTGTTAGTGTACTTTAGGGTACAGTAGTTAAGAGCTTTATAAACCGGCATTAGCCAGAAAGCTCTTAACTCCTGCTTTTTTCAGGCGGCTGGAATCTTGTCGTTAGAGCTCTAACGCTCACTGCAGAAACGACTCTAAATACCGGCGTTAGAAAGATCCCATTGAAAAGATAGGCTACGCAAATGGCGTAGGGGGATCTGCGGTATGGAAAAGTCGCGGCTGAAAAGTGAGCGTTAGACCCTTTAATCACTGACTCCAAATACCAGCGGGCGGCCAAAACCAGCGTTAGGAGCCTCTAACGCTGGTTTTGACGGCTACCGCCGAACTCTAAATCTAGGCCTAAGATAGCTACAATGTAACTATTAGTTATATTGTAGCTATCTTAGGGTTTATTTTATAGGTAAGTATTTAGTTTTAAATAGGAATAATTTAGTTAATGATAGTTATTTTATTTAGATTTATTTAAATTATATTTAAGTTAGGGGGTGTTAGGGTTAGACTTAGGTTTAGGGGTTAATAAATTGAATGTAGGGTTCAGCGATGTTGGGGGCATTGGGGGTGGCAGATTAGGGGTTAATAAATATAATGTAGGGTTCGGCAATGTTGGGGGCATCATATTAGGGGTTCATAAGTATAATGTAGGTGGCGGCGGTGTCCGGAGCAGCAGATTAGGGGTTAATAATATGATGCAGGTGTCGGCGATGTCGGGGGCGGCAGATTAGGGTTTAATAAGTGTAATATTAGGGGTGTTTAGACTCGGGGTTCATGTTAGGATGTTAGGTGTAGACATAACTTTTATTTCCCCATAGGAATAAATGGGGCTGCGTTAGGAGCTTTAAGCTGCTTTTTTGCAGGTGTTAGGTTTTTTTTCAGCCGGCTCTCTCCCATTGATTCCTATGGGGATATTGTGCACGAGCACGTTTTACCTGCTTACCGCTAACGTAACTCACTTTTTTGCAGCTAACGCCGGGTTTCTAAAGACCCGTAATACCAGAGTTACTATAAGTGAGCGGTGAGGGAAAACTGCTCGTTAGCAATGCACAGTCTTACCGATAAAACTCATAATCTAGGTGATTGTGTTTAACTATGTATGTACAGTAAACATTCTTCACATAGGGAATACCTGTATGTTCTAAGTATTTTTTAAATAGACATTTCTAAATATATATGTATATATCTATACCTATATATACCGTAATCATCTCTATATAGGTATAGATCTATATGTTAACAAAAACTGCATTGGAGCCTATTGCAGTCAAGTAACTGAAAACATGTCAATTTTTTTTTTAATATTCTTAATTAATTAGCGGCTAGATTACGAGTTTTGCGTTATGAGTGAAAAAGCAGCGTTATGGGTTATAACGCTGCTTTTTCACTACCGCTGCTATTACGAGTCTTGTCAAAAAAGCTGTACCGCACACTTTTTTTGCCGTAATGCAGATTAATTTACGCAATTTGCGTAAAGTCTTTTTTCAATGGGACTTCCATAGCGTCGATATTACAAGCTTTTTCTGGGAGGCCAAAAAGTGAGCGGTATAGCCTATACCGCAAGATTCGTAAAGCAATCTACAGTCAGTAGTTATGAGTTTTATGCTACAAAGCTGTAGCATAAAACTCATAACTAAAGTACTAAAAAGTACACTAACAACTATAAACTACCTATTAACCCCTAAACCGAGGCCCTCCCGCATTGCAAACACTAAAATAAAATCATTAACCCCTAATCTGCCGCTCCCGACATCGCTGCCACTATAATAAATATATTAACCCCTAAACCGCCGCACTCCCGCATCGCAAACACTAGTTAAATATTATTAACCCCTAATCTGCCACCCCTAACATCGCCGCCACCTACCTACATTTATTAACCCCTAATCTGCCGCCCCCAACGTCGCCGCCACTATACTAAATTTATTAACCCCCTAAACCTAAGTCTAACCCTAACACTCCCTAACTTAAATATAATATAAATAAATCTAAATTAAAATTCCTATCATTAACTAAATAATTCCTATTTAAAACTAAATACTTACCTATAAAATAAACCCTAAGCTAGCTAAAATATAACTAATAGTTACATTGTAGCTAGCTTAGGGTTTATTTTTATTTCACAAGCAAGTTTGTATTTATTTTAACTAGGTAGATTAGTTAGTAAATAGTTTTTTTAATTAAATACAAATTTACCTGTAAAATAAAACTAACCTGAGTTACACTAACACCTAACCTTACACTACAATTAAATAAATTACATTTATTAAATACAATTACCTAAATTACAAACAAAAAAAAAATACTAAATTACACAAAATAAAAAAACAGACAATCAGATATTTAAACTAATTACACCAAAATCTAATAGCCCCCCCACCCCAAAAAAAACTAGCCTAAACTACCAATAGGGCCTTTTGCGGGGCATTGCCCCAAGGAAATCAGCTGTTTTACCTGTAAAAAAAAATACAAACAACCCCCCAAAAGTAAAACCCACCACCACACAACCAACCCCCCAAATAAAATCCTAACTAAAAAAAACTAAGCTCCCCATTGCCCTGAAAAGGGCATTTGTATGGGCATAGCCCTTAAAAAGGCATTCAGCTCTTTTTCAAGTGCCCAAACCCTAACCTAAAAATAAAACCCACCCAATAAACCCTTAAAAAAAACTAACACTAACCCCCGAAGATCCACTTACAGTTTTGAAGACCGGACATCCATCCTCAACAAAGCCGGGAGAAGTCTTCATCCAAGCGGCAAGAAGTCCTCAACGAAGCCGGGAGAAGTCTTCATCCAAGCCGACAGAAGTGGTCCTCCAGATGGACAGAAGTCTTCATCCAGACGGCATCTTCTATCTTCATCCATCCGACGCAGAGCGGTCCATCTTCAAGACATCCGACGCGGAGCATCCTCTTCTTCATTGGCTCTTCTGGAATGAAGGTTCCTTTAAGTGACGTCATCCAAGATGGCGTCCCTTGAATGCCGATTGGCTGATAGAATTCTATCAGCCAATCGGAATTAAAGGTGAAAAAATCCTATTGACTGATTTAGAATAGTGGCGGCAACGTTGGGGGCATCAGATTAGGGGATAATAAATGTAGGTAGGTGGCGGCGATGTTAGGGGTTGTGCACGAGCACGTAAAACAAGCTATATTAGTGTTAAAGTGCCACACACAAATATGTGGATTTGCACAGATATTTCTGTGTTAGACTTTAACACTATTATATACAGGTACGAAAAGAGCTGAGTGCCGCTACCCATGGTCATATTCAGCATTTGTTTGTCAAACGAATATCCAAAGACTGCAGAACAAAGTCTCCTTATTCATTTTTAACTTCTTACTGAAATTTTGCTAAATATTTTCAATAAGGGAAAATACAGGGGGTGAGGCAGAAAAGGGTCATTAGATATGTGCATGATCGAAAAATTTGTTCAGAGTTTTTCAAATTTTGTTTCGGATCGATTTGAATTCGGAAAACTTTGAATGAATTTGTTTCGGATTCGTTTCGGATTCATTCGGATTCGAAAAATTCGGCTGGATTCGGAAATTCAGAATTTCGGTATGTGTGCTGTATATTAGACTAGTATTATGTACTGTATATTAGGTGTAACCCATAGCAGAGTGATATAACCTAATATACTGTACAATACTAGTGTAATCCATGAACTAATTCGGATTTATTCGGTAAATTCTGCAGTATTTTAATTCGGAAATTCGGATCGATACGAATCTCCGAATTTTCCGAATTTCCGAAACAATCCAAAACGAATTGCACATGTCTAGTCTTTATTGCAAGTCTTGGAAAATGCAGATACACTAATGGCAAATATTACTTAGCTACAATTGATAATTAGGAATGTACATACTTTTTGTTATGAATGCACATTTGTAACAAAAATGGATATTTTGTTTTCGTAAATGAAAATAAATATCTGAATAAATGCACCAGCAAAATTTAAAGAAAATAAAAAAACTGACGAAATCAATATTTATTTGTTTTCTTTAAATGACTTTTTAGGGGTACAATACTTACCCTAACACGCTCTGGAGAGCACACTAACCCGATCCTCTTCTTGCCAGAGCCCGAGCCAAGCTAACAGGAGTCATAGCGTGCTCAGCTCTCAGAACCTGCTCTCATTTTTTAAATAATTAGTGTATGATCCAACTTCATTTAAACTACAATTTAATTGGACCCTTTTCCTGGAAGAGTAATTTCCAATTTGTTACCTTAGTGAACTATATGACAGTTTTTAACTGTGTCAGTCAACGTGTGGTTGGTGAGTAATATTTTTGTTTATATTTTAAATGATATTAACCCCTTAACAACCACGACGAACCATGTATGTTGCCGGTCGTTAACCACCCTGTTATATCCTTCCTTCTTGTGACCGGAAATAGCACGGTCTCACTGCGGGGAGACCATGCTATCAATTGCGCAATCCCTACAGAAAGACTAGTGATGTACAGGGTAAGTTGTTAATTAAAAGTTATATTTTATAGAGTAGAATGTAGCCTTTTTAGAACAAACTTTTTCCTTATTTTTGAGTTGTGGGCACGCTTTATTAACTTGACTCTTTTGACATAGTTTATCTATCTAAGTATAATCCCTGTGGTGCTTTGCACACCTCAGGTCAACATTGCACAGGATATAATTCCAATACCCTTTCCTCCAATTTTTGTTTTCTCCCAATCATTTTGAATTTTTAATGTTGTTCCGTTACCTGCATTCTGGCCTCCTTACTGTGAAAATGTCTCCACTTTCAATTTGATAGGCGTCTGGTTCATCCAACAGGGGATGCACCATATGCACTATGTTAACTAGTATCCACACGCTCCTGTACTTGTAATTAGAAGCCATATTGCTTTCATATATAGCATTGTAAGCACACACAAAAATCCATGTTGAAATGCAATGAGCGCAAAGCAATGTGAAATGGCTCAGCAGTGAACAGATCAAAGTTTAAATAAAAAACACATTAATTATTTATTTAATAAAATGATGCGACCCCACAACTACTACCCCTGGGCATGAAAGCTCTGTGGCAGACATTGTTGATGCCTATAATCATAAAACTAACCACGTCATTTCTCTGTGCTGCATTATTTAGGCAACAAGTTCCTAAAACATTAAAGGGACATGAAACCCAATTTTTTTCTTTCATGATTTAGAAAGAGCACACAATTTTAAACAGCTCTCTAATTTACTTCTATTATCAAATTTGCTTTATTCTCTTGATATCCTTTGCAGTCCAAGAGTGAGCACAGCACAGAGGTCCGGGTGCACAGGAGACCAGGGGCACTGCCACACCCCCCCAATAATCTGTCAATGGTATACACAAAGAGGAACTCCAGCACTCCAGTATTAGAAAAAGGCAATTTTATTAAGCTTAATAAAATTGCCTTTTTCTAATACTGGAGTGCTGGAGTTCCTCTTTGTGTATACCATTGATATCCTTTGCGGTAAAGCATATCTAGATAGGCTTCAGTAGCTGCTGATTGGTGGCTGCACTTAGATGCCTCGTGTGATTGGCTCACCCATGTGCATTGCTATTTCTTCAACAAAAGATATCTAAAGAATTAAGCAAATTAGATAATAGAAGTAAATTGGAATATTGTTTAAAATTGTATTCTCTATCTGAATCATGAAAGAAAATTGTTGGGTTTAGTGTCCCTTTAAATGTAACTTTAACTGCATATAAACACATTTTTAGGGTAAAAAAGTAAAAGTATATTTCAGACCTCACACATTTTCAGTACATTTTGCACTAAAAGATCATTTTCAATATACCACTAAGATGACTGGGAGATTAGTAGGAAACTCACTAGGCATCCATACATCAGGGTAAGCGTTGGCAGTCCATTCAACTGCATCACTACCCTTCACTCATTTGATTTTGCACATAAAATATGGAGTTGCTCTTGTGAAATAAGAATTTGTTTACTGTTAATATTTCCCTTTCCCAATTTTCATTTATTTTGGCAGTTCAAATACTATGTTACAGTTTTTGCTGACAATTATTATGACAATTTAATTGAGTAATAATTTGTAATAGATTTGAGCTTTCATACATTATGCAGTTACATCATTCAGATATTTTGTCATAATCTTTGTTTTTCTTAAAGCTATTGAATCTGGAGAAAGTCTTTACATTATATAATCTGTGAAGTTCATAAATTACTAGACTGTCTATTTTATTAAAGATGCAAGATTAAATAAGCATTAAAGTAAGTTTCTATAGCAAATGACACATGCAACCCGCAGATGCTTTTCATACTGCAGTGCCCACATTATTCCTCCAGGACAGGCGACTGTTCACATTAACTCCAGAAAACAAATACATTTTACATTATTCCTTAAAACACACACTCAAGTTTTTGTCTTATCCACTCACACATACAAAATAGATTCAAACTTTGTGCTCTACATTACATATTAAGGACCTGGGAGTCATATATGCTGCACTGAATAATACTGATTGCCTATCAGTGCTTTACTCCGCATCTTACGGTACTAGTGCCATGTCTCACACTGATTTTTAATAACATTCAGAGTATTATAAGGGGTAATATGACATTTAGTGGAACACGCCGCAATTATGCCTGGCTGTTAGGTTGTGTGGCAGTCAGGTCAATATTTATCCTTTTCTTAATTTTCCCTGAACAAGCCCTATGCAACGAGCTTGAGACGCAGCACACTATATGCAGGGGAAACTAAAGGAGTCGTCAGCAGTAAGGGATCCCAGGGCATATTAAAAGGACAAAAGTCAAAATGAAACTTTCAGATAGAGCATGCAATTTTAAACAACCTTTGAATTTACTTCCATTAATTAAATGTGCACAGTCTTTTCATATTTACACTTTTTGAGTCACCAGCTCCTACTGAGCATGTGCAAGAAGTCACAGAATATACGTATATGTATATGTGATTGGCTGGTGGCTGTCACATGATACAGTAGGAGTGGAAATAGACACAACTTTGACATTTATCAGAAACAAAATTTACTACTCATTTGAAGTTCAGACTAAGTGCTATTGCATTGTCTTGGCAGCAGAGCCAGAGGTTTGAGATTTAAGTTCTGGGGTGGACTGAGGGTCTTCAATGCCAGAGGTCTGATCTGGAATTTGATCTTTATTATTATTATTATTATTATTATTAATAATAATAATAATAATAATAATAATAATAATAATAATTGACAATAAATTAGGCTGGTATTTAGGGTCACTTTAAAGCATTACTTTAACAGTCCACTCCTAAGAGGTTGCTGAAACCTGGGCTAGACCCTTCTTATTTAATATACCACCCATCCCACTGTAGGAAAAAGTAGATCAATGGACTAGGTGGGGGGTGAAGAGAGGTGGGAAAGCAAGAAAAGAGTTTAAAAAGAGGTTATAGATGAAGAACTGAGGTCCTATACT
Organism: Bombina bombina; assembly: GCF_027579735.1. Taxonomy (NCBI): domain Eukaryota; kingdom Metazoa; phylum Chordata; class Amphibia; order Anura; family Bombinatoridae; genus Bombina; species Bombina bombina. Next base: position 607,627,583 of record NC_069503.1, on the reverse strand, counting down.
GGAAAGGTTTGCATAATTCTATCATAAGTGTGGTAACACTAACCACAACCTAGACTAGTGAATGTGCATCACTGGCCGATGCTTAGGGTCAATCAGATGGCCAGATCAAGTGATATATAGGTAGTAGACCATCAGGTACTATTGGCAGGTAGCAGGCCAACAGGTACGTTAGGCAGTTCACAGACCAAAAGATGAGAAGGTAACAGACCTGTAGTTACAATAGGTAAATGGACGACCAGCAGGTAGTTAAGGCATATAATTGAGTGGCTGGTACTATAGGCAGGTAATAGACTTGAAGGTACTACACTCTTGTCAAAGACCAACACGTACTATGGCCAGTTAACAGACCAGAGAACACTATAGGGTGGTTAAAAACAAGTAAAGACTAAAAGAAAGTCACAGACCAACAGGTAATCCAGGCAGTTAACAGATTAGTAGGTACCATAAGTAGGTGAAAGATCATCAAATACTGTAGGCAGGTAAAAGGCCAGCAGGTACTGCAGGCAGGTAAAAAGCCAGTAAGTACTAAAGGCAGGTTTTATAGGCAGATCAAAGACAGCATGTAATATAGATGGGTTTAAGACCAGCAGGTACTATAGACAGGTCACAACAGGCAGATACTATAGGCAGGCAATGGGCTACCGTTAATGCCTATTATTCTTCCCCTGATGTGTAGGTTTTAGTAACTATCCTTGAGTGTTATATTGGTGTGTGGTGGCCTCCTATGTTCACAAAAGATACTACTGAAGCAGATCAAAAGTTGCAATCATAAATGTGCACAACAGTCCCTTTTTTACATGTGTTTTGCTATACCCAGGACAAAAAAAAAAAGAGTAAAGGGATTTTCAACAAGATATGCACCCATATACCAGTTTCACCAATACCCCTACTATAGAGATGTCCTTACAGACAGAGATACCTAACTAGTTTCTGAATTATTGTATAGAGCCCACTGATACATTTTAGGAGTGCTATAAGACTTTCAATCCTAGTAAATAGAAGCCTCTGCCAATGTTGTTGTATGCTTTGACTTATGGTGTGTAGAGCAAAGGTTATCTTCTAGCATGCTATGCCTCCTTTCCAAATCTTATTTGGAAACTTAAAAATTAGCTATGTGCCATTCAGCAGCACATATGGCACCACTTGCACAATTATGGCAAAGGGCAGTAAAACAAAGGATAATCTGATGAAAATGATAATTTATTAGTTGTAAATTAAAAGCACAGTCTAGTGTAAAAATAAAAGTCTCTGTCATACTATATTTTAAAACAAATTCCTTTTTCTTACTATATTATAACTCCTTAAGAAGGGTTAAAGGGACATAATTCTCATATGCTAAATCACTTGAAAGTGATGCAGTATAACTGTAAAAATCTGACAGGAAAATATCACCTGAACATCTCTATGTAAAAAGGAAGATATTTTACCTCACAATATCTTCAGCTTAGCAGAGAAAGTGCTCTGAGAACAGTTATACTTCAGCTGATGTCCAGATGCAAGTTGGAAAAAAAAAACAATAGCCAATCATCATCAACAGTGCTGAGGTCAGGCATTGTTTTGCTGTGATCTCATGATTTCACTGACATCTCGTGAGATTTAATAGTAAACCTCCTTAAATTGAAAAGGAAAATAACTTAATTGTGTCTGCACATGCCAAATGCACACTCCCTTGCAAGTCCTTGGACTAGCACCCTGATTGGCTGCTTAAAGTCTATTTACAGTGGAGTGTGAATACTTATGAAAAATTAAGGTAAAATTCCTTCCTTTTTTACATAGAGATGTTCAGGTAATATTTTTTTAGTCAGGTTTTTATTGCTTTGCTACATCACATTCAAGTACTTTATCATTTGGTTATCATGTCCCTTTAAACATAGTCAAAATAGCACCCCTAGAACACTTCCATTCTGCTCCAGATGATGATAAGGCGAACTAATGGAGAATATGCATGTATGTCCTCATTTGCAGTGACATTGGAGAAAAAAACTTTTTTGATATGTTTAACCCTTTTGCAAGAAGTCTAATAAAATAGAGCATTATTTTTCCTCTAGAATATCCTTTTAAAATCTGAAATGTGACTGAAGAGGCGTGAAATTTTCAGAAAATTCTGAATTAAGTGAATAATAGTTTTTTTTAACATATTAAATTGTTACCATAAAGGACCCTTATTTAAGATTTTAAAGATTTAAGATTTAAATGTACTTTTTATTATTCACTTTGTTTTATATCCATATTATATCAATATATCACAATAGAAATTTTATAATCCATCTGAAATTTTAAATTCATCAATGAGAAGAAGAACCAGGCTGAGTTTTGCAAAAAAACCCCATAAGGATAGGACCGTAGAGGACTGGAGTAATGTCATCTTCTCTAAGGAGTCCGATTTTCAGCTTTGCCCAACACTTGGTCAGCTAATGGTTAGACAGAGACCTGGAGAGGCCTACAAGCCACAGTGTCTCGCACCCACTGTGCAATTTTTTGGCGGATCAGGGGATGCTTCAGCACGGCTAGGATCGGGCAGATTTATCTTTGTGAAGGACTTTATGTATTATTCAATCATATTTATATAACCAAATTTAGATATAATGTTTTATTATTCTCTTGTTCTATAATAAAGTGCAGGAGATTCAAATGTCAAAATATACAAACAAATATATACATAAAATATAGACCTCATGTCTGATTCTCACACAGAGATCCATTCCAAACATCAAGACACAGTTCTATGTATGTGCATAGTAAAGATTACATACTCCTTTACGAGGTTTACACACATTCACAGCTATAAAAAAAATAAACTGCACAACTGACACATTACATCACTTCTTTATATACAAATGCACATGTGCGTACACACACACTTACAAATACACATAAGGACACACATCACACAGACATATAAACTCACAAACGCACACACAACAAGACAGACATAGGGGCATATTTATCAAAGTGCATTTATCATTGCACAAGCAGTTCACCAGAACTGTTGTGCAATACCGCCCCTTGCAGATTCATGGCCAATTGGCCGCTAGCAGGGGTGTCAATCAACCCGATCGTATTCGATCGGGTTGATTTCTGTCCTCCACTTTAGAGAAAGGACAAGTTATGGAGCAGCAGTCTTTAGAAACAAGGGGCATCAAGCTCCATTCAGAGCTTGATAATTCGGCCCCATAATCTTCACCTATTTCTAAATACACTATAAAACTGAAAAATTCTGGTCTCTACACACAAGCAGAGAGACACTGCAGAAATGGTAAACTGCTGACATATTTTCACTTTATAATGAACCGATAAACCCAAGGACTCTACCTATTTACTATTATATTACACAATCTACATCCTCCTTGCCTTTATAATATATAGACATTTTGTACAATGGACACACTCCTGGTCTCTCTGTATTAAGCACATATACTTTAGACCTCTATATATCCAGATATACCAGAGAACTATCTTATTTCTGGTCTCTCACTGTAAACACATAGGAATACATTATTTGTAAATTTAACTGGTTGTTGCAATAACTATATTTATTTCAACTTTTATGTTTACTACCAGTTTTCACCGTTTTAACTGGAATATATTCTTCCCCGTGTACAAACTTAATGCAGTGGAAGTTGAAAGCATTTTACACAGAAAACAAAGGAAATAAAAAAATAAGGGGTCAAAATCTTAAAATAGAGGGTAGCAGATTAAGGGAAAATGTGATGAAGCATTTGTTTACAGAAATGGTGGTGGATTCATGGAATAAACTTCCAATAGAGGTTGTAACCAAAGGAACTGTAAAACCATTTAAACATGCCTGGGACATGCATAAGGCTATCATAAGTAAACAGTAACATGTAATATAGGTAGACTTGATGGGCCTTTTGGTTCTTATCTTCTGCCAAATTCTCTGTTTCTATGTTTCTCTCTATAACAGAATATATTCAACATGTTAGTAAATGAGTTCATACAAGTTTTCTAATTGTTTTAAAACATGTTTGTACCATTACAGCTGCTTTTTTTTTTTACTGAATTCTTACTTCTAAGCGAAGATACCAACTGCACTTTACTAAAATAATTGACAGTCAGTGAGCTTCACGAAGCAGAGTGGTAGGTAGTGGTAAGGTAGGTAGGGGTCAAGTAAAAACTCTTCCCAGAAGGAGTGATTTTACCAAGAACACATTTAAAAAGAATGCAGTGAAAAGCTGCTGAAACCATTGTCTTTCTAGATTATATTATCCTCCCACTAGAACATCTTTACATTTCAAAAAGGTAAATGTTACGCAGATATAAAGATAGACTAGACACACCAACTGTTTTATTAATTGGTCCATTAAGCATTATCTAGTTGACAAAATTAGAGGTAGTAAATTGTGATGCCATTTTGCTGCTCATGATTTGCTGCAAAAACTCGCCGTCAACCCCCACATACATTCTGCGATGGCAGGGAGAGCTAGATACACAACTAACTGACAAAGATTGTGAACACATTTTCCAATACACCCGTAAATCATTTACCTCCCCCAAATATTAGAACTCAACTATAAGATCTTACTGCACTGGTATCTGACTCTTTTAAAGGATAAATTTAATATACCCTGAGGCATCCAGAGAATGCTGGAGGGAATGTGAGGAGAGCGGCAGCCTCCTACACATATTGTGGCATTGCAAAATAATCCAAACATTTTGGAAGAAAATTGAAAGGCATTTCTGGGTAGTCCTAGACAACAATCTCAAACTGACTCCACAATTAGCCCTCTTAAATGCCCTTTCAAAAATACCATGTAAACTAAGATCACTACTCTTGCAGATAGGTCTAAATGCAACAAAATCTTTAATAGCCCACCAATGGAAAACGTCCGCACCACCCACATAAAACATCTGGAAAGATAGAGTTTCAGAGCTACTAGTACTGGAAGAATAACGCTATCTTAGACTAAACATAATAGCCTTCTTTTTAGATATTAAATTCCTTTGGAAAAACTCACTTAACAAATTAACCGAAAATGATGCCACTCACATTAAGCTTAACCCGATAGCTAATGGTTAGAACTTATAAATCTCTCATCTGGCTTTCAAATAGAAGGGCTCCATCCCATCTTCCCCACAAGCACATCCTCTATCCCCCTTTCCTTCTCCTCTACTTCCCCCTGTCCCCTCTCAGACACGTCCACTTCTTATCTTTTTGCCATTTATAATGTATACTTTTTTGAACAGCTATCCACATCTATACCAGGTCACATGTTACATATATTGATATCGAAACCTGCTCTTAAGCAATATATATTCTTTCATCATCAGCAACAAAGAATATACTTGGTAAATATGAAGACTCACACCCCTTGCTTAGGAGAAACAACTTGAAATGGACTCCTATCCTTATTGGAGAATAACCATAAGAGGGATAATATGCATCTTCTTCTCGAACTTCACACATGACAATCAGTATGTGTGACAGATACCCCCAGCTACCCCGACTGGGTAGCTCCGCCAAACGGGTCCTGCTTCCTTCCTGCCGACTGCAGCTATGTAGCTGGCAAGTGACCACAGCCTGTAGCCACCCCTGATGCCCGACAGCACCAGTACTCAGGGTCCCACCCTGTGGCAGACTCCAGCTACCCAGGCTGGATAGCTCTGCCTGAGGATCCTTTCTCTGCCTGGAACAGGCTGCTATGTAGCCCAGGAAAGTGATTTTAGCTGGAACCAACCCAAATAACTAGACAGCCTAGCATTCAGGTTTAACAGGAACTGATTTTATTGAAAACACACACTCCTTTTATACAGTCAGCTCATTTTGATAAGACCCTGGACAATCCCACTATTTTCCCACCATTCCCGCCCCTCTAGACAGCCCGGCACCTCCATAGGAGCAACAGTCCCACATAATCCCAATACATATGGGTGGCGGTTTCGCCATATAAAGCGGCGGCACTTCCAGGGTGTCATTTTAAAGTTCTCGGTCCCCAGATTTCACCGTCCAAAAATCAGCATGATTCGTTACTGGGGACCGGAGTTACATTCCATTGAAGTTATGGGTTAGGGGTGTCCAAAACCCCCGGTTCCCAAAGGAGCTTCCCTCCGGCAATTCCACCACCCCTTGTACTCCCCAGGGGCTACTAATCCCAAAAAGAGCGGAGCTCTGGGGCACATGGTTGCTGGAGCGACCTGGGTTAAAGTTAGCGGGTGTTCTGCTGTCCTGGGGCCAACCGGGAGTTCCAGGAGCCTGGCCAGCCTGAGGGGTTGGGCGGGTGTCCGTTGTGAGGTGGCTGACCGGGAGTTCCAGGAGCCCGGCCAGCCTAGGAGGGTTTTCCTGGTCATAAACCAACTCTTCTCTGAACCCAAAAGGAAGCCAAAACAAAGTAAACAAACAGCTTCCAGAGATGGTGGTTGCTCTGAGGAGCCCAAAACCACTGAGAAACAACAGGGCTGAGGTTGTAGGGGGGGTGGGGATTTAACCCTTGCAGCCCAGTATCCGTGACAGTATGTAAATCACCTTTTGTTATATACCATGTTATATATGTAATGGTCATTTTTAAATTGATAATTTACTAAACTTTGTACCACTATTACGACCAATAAAAATAAAAAAAAATCGCTGGCATAGATATAAATCTCGCCAAATCTTTGGGGAGATTTTATTAACATTATTTAGCAAAATAGGTGTCTCTCCTTCATATCCAGAACTCCGCATAGAGAGATAATTAACTGTCAAGAAAAAAATTGCCTTTTTAAAAGTCTTTGAGGGACCTCATAGTACTGATAAGACATATTAGATAATCTCACCAGAGTGGATAGGTTTAGATCATCAGGCCCTAAGGTAATGGAGTGGCTCATCACAAGCCATCATGCCACTCATACCAAGCAATGCTGCCTCCACCACCTAGGGTCAAAATGAGATTAGGATGGCTCTGATGTCGATCATAATCTTTTAAAAAATGTATCAAATTATGTATCTACAAAAATGCCACTATACTATAATAGTGGTTTTCTGTTGAAAATCATTTGGTTCACTTTTCAAAAGGATTGTGATCGACCCCTATGATTCTAACAATAGCAACCTATGCACCTGTCAGGCGCTTACCATGTGTGCCACCCCCGATGCTCAATGTGGGGAGACGCCAATATCTGCCTCCCTAGCCTCAGCGTTCCATATGTAGGAGTTCTTGACTGCTGCAGCTGCCGAGTCTCACAAAGCGTGCAGCTGCACACTGCCTAAATTTAAAGGCGCCATGTCATAATTACGGGAACAACCACCTGGAGGCCTCAGGTGTGGGAGTTCATATAAAAGCTTACTCAGCCCATCACTCTGGGCTAATTTATTGTTAAACCTACCTTGTTCCTGAAGTTTAGCATACTTACCTTGCACCTGTATATGTTCACCTGGTTCCTGAAAGCCAAGCATACTTACCTGATACCTGCGTATGCTAACCTTGTTCATGAAGCTGTGCCTGCTGTACCTACCTGATATCTCATATCTCACCAAGAGTACCTGCTGGGTATCCTGTGCCTGCTGAGTATCCTGTGTCTACTCTACCAGTGACAGCTTTCCTTAAACCAGCTGTGCCTGCTGTACCTATCTGATGTACCGTGACAGTCTCACAAACAGTAGACGCTGGGTATCCTGTTCCTGCTGTTGAGTATCCTGTGTCTGCTATACCAGTGACAGTTTTCCTCAAACCAGCTGTGCCTTCTGTACCTACCTGGTATCCACCCAATATACCATTGGGTGTATTGCAAAATTCAAGCATCGGTGTCCACTGGACTTTGTTACTGCAACCGACTAAAGTATTCTGCAACTCGAATAGAACTTTATTGTTCTGCCTTGAGCCTGTGTTCAAACTTGAGTTTTCTGTGATCTTCTGTTCATTTACTCATCATTCAGTAAAGCTTTCAAAATAATTTTGTTGTTCAGTGTATCTGTTCATGCTTTCTGAGCTCCACACTCCCTGTCCTCCTCACATCACCATCAAAACATACCATTTACAATGGCTTCACAATCCTCTTGCTATTAATTAGGCTCTGACACTACTCAGCTTTGCTCTATGCCATGTGTTTATCACTAGCCACAAGTATTGAAAAGATTAACAGAAGAAAGTGGAAAGGGCATTTATATGCCTCATTTGAAGTTAAATGTTTTACACCAGCAGCAGGTAAACTTAAGCCTAGCTGGTGTTAAATGGTTTATTGCAGCCAGGGTGGGGATAAAAACACAGCTGAAGTAAAAATATCATAGCAAGAACAAGTGGAACAGGCCAACTTCTTACCCAGATGCTGTTTATTTAACAAAAAAACAATGTTAAACCCCTTTACTGTGGATTAGTTTCTTACTCCTGTGCCTTTTTCATCAACATATTTATGTATTGTACTTAAAGGGACATGAAACCCAAATATTTTCTTTCATGATTTACAAAGGGTATGTAGTTTTAAACAACTTTCTAATTTACTTCTATTGTCTAATTTGCTTCATTCTTGTGATATCCTTTGCTGAAAAGCAAATCTAGCTGCTGAATGGTGGCTGCACGTAGATGCCACGTGTGATTGGCTCACCGATGCACATTTCTATTTCTTCAACAAAGGATATCTAAAGAACAAAGCAAATTAGATATTAGAAGTACATTGGAATGTTGTTTAAAATTGTACGCTCTACCTGAATCATAAAAAAGAAACATTTTGAGTTTAATGTCCCTTTAATAATACATATCCATGCTTTTATGTGCATTAGCAAAACAAACCATGTTTCCAACCAAAGCACTTTAAAGTGAAGGTAAACTTTGATGAATGAAAGCCCGTTTTTTAAAAATACTATTAAAAACAGGGGCACTTTTATTCATCAAAGTTTACAAAGCAGCCATTTTGATGAAAAACTTAAATAGAAACATAGATATTGACGGCAGATAAGAGCCATAGGCCATCAAGTCTGCCCGATATTACCTAACAGTATAAATATATCTAGTTTGTAGGATAGCCTTATGCTTGTCCCATGCATTTTTAAAGTCCCCCACAGTGTTTGTTGCTACTACCTCTTGTATAGAAACTTACCTTTTTATTCTTTTCACAGCCAGAGCAGCTTCCCCCTCCTGGAAATCCTCTCTTCAATGACTAATCCGGCTTCCTCCAATCACAGCATGAGGAAGCCGGATTAGTCATTGCTGACGTGTGAAGAGAGGATTTCCAGGAGGGGGAAGCTGCTCTTGCTGTGAAGAAAAAAAAGTAAGTTTTTAATCAAAACGGCTGCTTTGTAAACTTTGATGAATGAAAGTGACCCTGTTTTTAATAGTATTTTTAAAAAAAACGGGCTTTCATTCACCAAAGTTTACCTTCAATTTAAGAAAATAACTGCTAGATTACGAGTTTTGTCGGTAAAGACTTGCGGTTCTAACGAGGCTTTTTTTTCCAGCGCTCACTTAGCCAACGCTGGTAGTACAAGTTTTCTGAATGGCTGTGTTAGTCTCAGAAAAGTGAGCGTTGAGCAAATTTAGCTCCACTTCTCACTGTAATACCAGCGTTGCTTAAGTCAGCGGTGAGCTGACTGAATGTGCTTGTGCACAATTTCCTCATAGGAAACAATGGGGCTGAGCTGGCTAGAAAAAAACCTAACACCTGCAAAAAAGCAGCGTCCAGCTCCTAACGCAGCCCCATTGTTTCCTATGGGGAAATTAAAAATATGTCTGCACCTAAAACCCTAACATGAACCCCGAGTCTAAACACCCCTAATCTTACACTTATTAACCCCTAATCCGCCGCCCCCGACATCGTCGCCACCTGCATTATATTATTAACCCCTAATCTGCCGCTCTGGACACCGCCACCACCTACATTATAGTTATAAACCCCTAATCTGCTGCCTCCAACTTCGCCGACACCTACATTATATTTATTAACCCCTAATCTGCCCCCCAACGTCGCCGCAACCTAACTACACTTATTAACCCCTAATCTGCCGACCAGACATCGGCGCCACTTTAATAAATGTATTAACCCCTAAACTGCCAAACTCCCGCCTCGCAAACACTAGTTAATTTTTATTAACCTCTAATCTGCCTGCCCTAACATCGCTGACACCTACTTACATGTATTAACCCCTAATCTGCCACCCCCAACGTCGCCGCTACTATAATAAAGTTATTAACCCCTAAACCTAAGTCTAACCCTAACACCCCCCTAATTTAAATATAATTTAAATACAACTAAATAAAATAACTACAATTAAATAAATTATTCCTATTTAAAACTAAATACTTACCTGTAAAATAAACCATAAGATAGCTACAATATAACTAATAATTACATTGTAGCTATCTTATGATTTATTTTTATTTTACTGGCAACTTTGCATTTTTTTTAACTAGGTAGAATAGTTATTAAATAGTTAATAACTATTTAATAACTACCTAGCTAAAATAAGTACAAAAGTACCTGTAAAATAAATCCTAACCTAAGTTACAATTACACCTAACACTACACTATCATTAAATAAATTACCTAAACTACCTACAATTAATTACAATTAAATACAATAAACTAAATTACGGAAAAAAAACCCCACTAAATTATGAAAAAAAAAACCACTGAATTACAGAAAATAAAAAAAATTACAAGAAGTTTAAACTAATTACACCTAATCTAATCCCCCTAATAAAATAAAAATGCCCCCCAAAATAATAAAATTCCCTACCCTACCCTAAATTACAAATAGCCCTTAAAAGGGCCTTTTGCAGGGCATTGCCCCAAAGTAATCAGCTCTTTTACCGGTAAAAAAAATAAATACAATACCACCCCCAACATTACAACCCACACACCCTTACTCTAAAACCACCCGATCCCCCCTTAAAAAAACCTAACACTATCCCATTGAAGATCACCCTACCTTGAGCCGTCTTCACCCAGCCGGGCACCACTGGTCATCCGATCCGTCCAGTAGTCTTCATCTGATGGGGCAGAAGAGGACATTTGGACCAGCAGAAGTCTTCATCCTATCCGGGCAGAAGAGGACATCCGGACCGGTAGACATCTTCATCCAAGCGGCATCTTCTATCTTCATCCATCCGACGAGGAACGGCTCCATCTTGAAGACCTCCGGCGCGGAATATCCTTCTAGGCCGATGGACTAGCACAGATAACTTCGGAGCTTTCAATGGAGTGTGTTGGAGTGTGTTGCGCAGTTTTAAGTTTTGTTAGGCTCGCGACGCTTTGAAATGGTAGTCACGCGACTACTCGCGCCGGTGTGTATTGATCTCGCGCTGCGATGGTGCGAGGGTGCGCGTGCGGGCAAGTCATTTGTGGAGGGTGCACATGCGCGTGCGGCCAAGTTAGGTGTCTATTCATCTGGCGCTGCGTGCGCGTGCGGGCAAGTTCTGTGTGTGGGTGCGATGGTGCGAGGGTGCGCGTGCGGGCAAGTCATTTGTGGAGGGTGCGCATGCGCGTGCGGCCAAGTTAGGTGTCTATTCATCTGGCGCTGCGTGCGTGTGTGGGCAAGTTCTGTGTTTGGGTGCGAGGGTGCGCATGCTGCCAAGTTAATAATAGGCTGTGTGTGGGTGCGAGGGTGTGCGTGCGCGGGCGGCCAAGTTAATTTTTGTGGGTATAATAGGCTGTGTGTGGGTGCGAGGGTGCGGGTTTGTGTGTTAAGGGTTGCTGTGTGTGGGTGCGAGGGTGCGCGTGCGGCCAAGTTTGTGGGTGTGTGGATGTGTGAGCTGTTAGCTGTGCGCGCGAGGTGTCTGGGATCTAAGGCCAAGTGTGTTTGTCTCTACTGCGGCTGCGCATGACGGCTTCAGACAAACACACTTGGCCTTTTATAATATAGGATATATCAAAATAACAAGAGTATTGCATTGAGCAATGATACTTTTTTATTGAACTAACTATAAATTTATAAGATGACAAGCTTTCGGAAAAATGTTTTCCTTTTTCAAGTCTGAAGCAATACTGAAGTCAATACATATATATATATATATATATATATATACTGTATATATATATATATATATATATATATATATATATATATATATATATATACAGTATATATATATGTGTGTGTGTGTTTAATATCAACAGAAATATTAAATACATTTTAAAGGGACATTACAGTGCAAAAATTGCCCTATATAATTTGCTACAGCATGTAATTTTTTAACTACTGACAACCAAACTTTATGGGGTCTATTAATTAAGAGGTGAATGGCAGATGAACTAAAACATTTTAAATTCCCACCATTAACTATGCATTATCAAAGGCCCAACCCAGTGAGTATCTCTTGCAAGAAGATCTGAGTTAGCCCTGCACATTGCATAGTTAATTCTGTGTAAATCTCGACTAAAATAGGAGAACTGCAGGTGAATTGTATGCAACATTAATTATGCATTGTACAGGGCTAACTCAGCTCTTCTTGCAGGAGATACTCACTGGCTTTGGCCCTTGATAATGCATAATTAATGAAAGCCCTATGTGCATGGCCCGGATTTCCCATTAGGCACAGTAAATTAAAACACACAGGCTCAGCGCAGTTATCTGTGGCACCAGCCAATGAGGCGCCACATCAGTGACCCTGATAGCGGAGCTGACGGCGCAGGGAGGAGACAAGAAAAGAACTGAAGAAGAGAAGAGGAAGAAGACTGTCTCCTGGGGAGAAAATAGAAGCAGCATCCTCCATTAACTGTGAGTAAATTAACCCCCTCACCCAATAAGACATATATATATGTCTTGCAGTACTTTGGCTATGATACCGCAAGACGTATATACGTCTTAGCATCAGGAAGCTCCAGCAGTCTCAACTGTTAAATTACAGCCAAGAGCTGGAGTTCTTGAAGCACCAGGCATCTGCCACATATGGAATTGGAGTGCGATCTGCGCTACGGTTCCATATGAGGGCAGATGCGTGATTGTTACAGACTGTAACACTATGTGTTTCACCGTCTGTAACATTTTTCTGTTGGTGCCGGCGGGAGATGTGGGCGGGAGGTGGGTGGCGGGTGGGCGGACCAGGAGTGGAGGGGGAAGGGAGCGGGAGGGCCCTACACTATGAAAAATAAATAAAGGGACAGGGAGGAATGGGGCAGCTAGCTACACTACAGGAAATGGTTTTGGAGGTTTGGGGGGGTGCTAACTAATGATCAAGGGAGGTGGGGAGGTGAGGGGGACACTACGCTACAGAAAATAATAAAATAAAGAAAGAAAATTATTAAAAAACAACAACATTTGTTTTGTGAGGGGGGCCCGGGCTTCAGGTTTTTGTGTCTACAGGCACCTGAGATGTAAATCTGTCCCTGCATATGTGTTGTGGTTAAACACATAGGTAACGTCCCACTTGGAAGCCACAGAGAATTGCTGGTACTGAGCAGAACATGATTGGTGAGCCAATCAGCAGCAGCAGTCAAACAACCCCGCCAGTCACCAACTGTGTTTAGCTAGGAATCTGCAATCTGCGACGTCCTCCCCTTTATTTGGATATCTGTATATTTAGATTATTTTTTTCAAGAAAAACAAGGATCTGTGAGCCCTGACATGGCAAAACAAAATGAGGCTAATGGTTACTGGTTTCAAATGAAGAGTATTATGACAAGTTTCTAGTTATATATCTTTCATAGTTAAAGGGCCATGATACCCAAATGTTGAAACACTTGAAAGCGATGCAGCATAGCTGTAAAAAGCTGACTAGAAAATATCACCTGAACATCTCTATGTAAAAAAGAAAGATATTTTACCTCAGAATGACCTAAGTATTCACACCCCATTGTAAAGGACTTTAAGCAGCAAATCAGCATGTCTGTCCCGGGACAGACAAGGGAGTAAGCCTCAAGCACACTCGTGTTATTTCCCTATTCAGTTTAAGGAAGTTTACTATGAAATCTCATTAGAGTTAAGTGAAATCTCATGAGATCACAGTTAAAGAGTTCATGACCTCAGCACTGTTGATGCTGATTGGTTGCAGTTCATTTCTTCATTATTTTTTTTTACCTGCAGCTAGACAGCAGCTGAAGTATAACTTTTTACACAGAACTTACTCTGCTGAACCGAGGAAATTGTGAGGTAAAATATCTTCCTTTTTTACATAGAGATGCTCAGGTGATATTTTCCTGTCAGCTTTTTACAGTTATACTGCATCAATTTCAAGTGATTTAGCATATGAGTATTATGTCCCTTTAATGCTGTGAGATACATGTTATTTTGAATTCACCTGACAGCTAGAGGGGCACAGGATCACTCACATAAAATAAATAAAGGGGTCATATCCTCCTGTTATATAAAAGTGTATGAGACTCCCCAATGGAAAGAGGGGAATTCTTTCTTTCAGTAGAAGGTCTCATGCATCTTTGTGTTTTATGATCATCAAAAAGCCCTGCTCACCTGATTAAACACTTCCCTTGTGCAATGTGGCACATGTGACCACTATACATAGACAGACAGACAGCTGTCTTTGTAAGTCTCTGTTCTGCGCACCTGGATGGAGTCTGTATTATGCTTTGAATTAAAAAAAAAAAAAGCAGTGGAAATTGAGTAGCAAAACTTAAAACTGTTACAGCTCTTTGTAAGGAGGAGAAAATATAAAACTGTAATAGATATATGGCTTTATTTTCATTTGGACTGATCTATTTGTCCAGTTGATGTTTGATACAATGCAAACCATTTTTTATTTTTTTGCCGTAAATAAAAACTCATTATAATCACAGCCTTGGAAATCCTAATCATTGTGAACAATACCAGTTCAAAACTGCATTATCTCCATATTTCTACCACATATGACACTTACTAATGCAAGAAAAACATGAAGATCATTATTTCCTTGCAGACTTATATTGGGCAGACCAATTTCCAGCTCACAGTATGTAAGGCAACACGAATCAGTCTGAATCATTACATAACTCTAAATTAAAGGTGCGTCTTGGAAGCTGCCCTCATTGGCTAATAACAAATTCAGTGTCCTCTGGCTGTATTGGCTACAGGTGCTTGTACTGAGTTACACATCACCTCAGAAAAGCATAGTTTCCTGACACATACACATATAATAAATGGTTTAAACACAGATAGATTACATTTCAATTTTAAAAGACAGCACTACTAGAAACAGACTATTGGAAATTGATTTGAAATGCTTCATAAGTAGTTACTTTTGGGGTAGGAAAGACATGTGAATGGATTCATTATTGTGCTAACTAATTAATGTCTCAAATTTTCTAACATATAAGAACTTTATAATTAGGTGATATTGAATCTTTATTTTGTTCTTTTGTATTTGCTAATTTTTCACTAATTTGTAATAAATGTATAAGTGGTGTCTGCTGGGCAACATTACAGTATGTTTTTTTAGTTTGATGAGCTCTTGTTTGGAAAATATGTTTAATAATTTAGATAAATTACCAGTTTATACAATGTTGCAACGAAAATCCTTGCCCCCCCCCCTCCAAAAAAAAAAAGAAACAAAAAAAACCCAGAATGACACTTGCAGGGGCTGTCCTGCGGGCATTCTCTTAAAACAAAAAAAAACATAATTTATGCTTACCTGATAAATTTATTTCTCTTGTAGTGTATCCAGTCCACGGATCATCCATTACTTATGGGATATTCTCCTTCCCAACAGGAAGTTTCAAGAGGATCACCCACAGCAGAGCTGCTATATAGCTCCTCCCCTCACTGCCATATCCAGTCATTCAACCGAAACAAGAAGAGAAAGGAGAAACCATAGGGTGCAGTGGTGACTGTAGTTTAATTAAAATTTAGACCTGCCTTAAAAGGACAGGGCGGGCCATGGACTGGATACACTACAAGAGAAATAAATTTATCAGGTAAGCATAAATTATGTTTTCTCTTGTTAAGTGTATCCAGTCCACGGATCATCCATTACTTATGGGATACCAATACCAAAGCTAAAGTACACGGATGATGGGAGGGACAAGGCAGGATTAAACGGAAGGAACCACTGCCTGAAGAACCTTTCTCCCAAAAACAGCCTCCGAAGAAGCAAAAGTATCAAATTTGTAAAATTTTGAAAAGGTGTGAAGCGAAGACCAAGTCGCAGCCTTGCAAATCTGTTCAACAGAGGCCTCATTTTTAAAGGCCCAGGTGGAAGCCACAGCTCTAGTAGAATGAGCTGTAATCCTTTCAGGGGTCTTCTGTCCAGCAGTCTCATAGGCTAAGCGAATTATGCTCCGAAGTCAAAAGGAAAGAGAGGTTGCCGAAGCTTTTTGACCTCTCCTCTGTCCAGAGTAAACGACAAACAGGGAAGATGTTTGGCGAAAATCTTTAGTAGCTTGTAAGTAAAACTTCAAGGAACGGACTACGTCCAGATTATGTAAGAGACGTTCCTTCTTTGAAGAAGGATTTGGACACAATGATGGAACAACAATCTCTTGATTGATATTCTTGTTAGAAACCACCTTAGGTAAAAACCCAGGTTTGGTACGCAGAACTACCTTATCTGCATGAAAAATCAGATAAGGAGAATCACATTGTAAGGCAGATAGCTCAGAGACTCTTCAAGCCGAGGAAATAGCCATCAAAAACAGAACTTTCCAAGATAAAAGTTTAATATCAATGGAATGAAGGGGTTCAAACGGAACTCCTTAAAGAACTTTAAGAACTAAGTTTAAGCTCCACGGGGGAGCAACAGTTTTAAACACAGGCTTAATTCTAACCAAAGCCTGACAAAATGCCTGGACGTCTGGAACCTCTGCCAGATGCTTGTGCAAAAGAATAGACAGAGCAGAAATCTGTCCTTTTAAAGAACTAGCTGCTAATCCTTTGTCCAAACCCTCTTGGAGAAAGGACAATATCCTAGGAATCCTAACCTTACTCCATGAGTAATTCTTGGATTCACACCAATAAAGATATTTACGCCATATCTTATGGTAGATTTTCCTGGTAACAGGCTTTCGTGCCTGTATTAAGGTATCAATGACTGACTCGGAGAAGCCACGCCTTGATAGAATCAAGCGTTCAATCTCCATGCAGTCAGTCTCAGAGAAATTAGATTTGGATGATTTAAAGGACCTTGTATTAGAAGGTCCTGCCTCAGAGGCAGAGTCCATGGTGGAAAGGATGACATGTCCACTAGGTCTGCATACCAGGTCCTGCGTGGCCACGCAGGCGCTATCAGTATCACCGATGCTCTCTCCTGCTTGATTTTGGCAATCAGTCGAGGGAGCAGAGGAAACGGTGGAAACACATAAGCCAGGTTGAAGAGCCAAGGAGCTGCTAGAGCATCTATCAGCGACGCTCCCGGGTCCCTGGACCTGGATCCGTAATAAGGAAGCTTGGCGTTCTGGCAAGATGCCATGAGATCCAGTTCTGGTTTGCCCCAACGATGGATAAGTTGAGCAAACACCTCCGGATGGAGTTCCCACTCCCCCAGATGAAAAGTCTGACGACTTAGAAAATCCGCCTCCCAGTTCTCTACGCCTGGGATGTGGATCACTGACAGATGGCAAGAGTGAGACTCTGCCCAGCGAATTATCTTTGAGACTTCTAACATCGCTAGGGAACTCCTGGTCCCTCCTTGATGGTTGATGTAAGCCACAGTCGTGATGTTGTCCGACTGAAATCTGATGAACCTCAGGGTTGCTAACTGAGGCCAAGCTAGAAGAGCATTGAATATTGCTCTTAACTCCAGAATATTTATTGGGAGGAGTTTCTCCTCCTGAGTCCACGATCCCTGAGCCTTCAGGGAGTTCCAGACTGCGCCCCAACCTAGAAGGCTGGCATCTGTTGTTACAATTGTCCAATCTGGCCTGTGAAAGGTCATACCCTTGGACAGATGGACCCGAGATAGCCACCAGAGAAGAGAATCTCTGGTCTCTTGATCCAGATTTAGTAGAGGGGACAAATCTGAGTAATCCCCATTCCACTGACTTAGCATGCATAATTGCAGCGGTCTGAGATGCAGGCGCGCAAATGGCACTATGTCCATTGCCACTACCATTAAGCCGATTACTTCCATGCACTGAGCCACTGACGGACGTGGAATGGAATGAAGGACACGGCAAGCATTTAGAAGTTTTGATAACCTGGACTCCGTCAGGTAAATTTTTATCTCTACAGAATCTATAAGAGTCCCTAGGAAGCTGACTTTTGTGAGTGGGGATAGAGAACTCTTCTCCACGTTCACTTTCCACCCATGCGACCTCAGAAATGCCAGAACTATCTCTGTATGAGACTTGGCAATTTGAAAGCTTGACGACTGTATCAGGATGTCGTCTAGATACGGAGCCACCGCTATGCCTCGCGGTCTTAGAACCGCCAGAAGTGAGCCCAGAACCTTTGTAAAGATTCTCGGGGCTGTGGCCAACCCCAAGGGAAGAGCTACAACTTGGTAATGCCTGTCTAGAAAGGCAAACCTTAGGAACCGATGATGATCTTTGTGAATCGGTATGTGAAGGTAGGCATCCTTTAAGTCCACTGTGGTCATGTACTGACCCTCTTGGATCATGGGTAGGATGGTCCGAATAGTTTCCATTTTGAATGATGGAACTCTGAGGAATTTGTTTAAGATCTTTAGATCCAAGATTGGTCTGAAGGTTCCCTCTTTCTTGGGAACCACAAACAGATTTGAATAAAACCCCTGTCCCTGTTCCGTCCGCGGAAATGGATGGATCACTCCCATTACTAGGAGGTCTTGCACACAGCTTAGGAATGCCTCTTTCTTTATCTGGTTTGCTGATAACCTTGAAAGATGAAATCTCCCTTGTGGAGGAGAAGCTTTGAAGTCCAGAAGATATCCCTGAGATATGATCTCCAATGCCCAGGGATCCTGAACATCTCTTGCCCACGCCTGGGCGAAGAGAGAAAGTCTGCCCCCCACTAGATTTGTTTCCGGATAGGGGGCCGTTCCTTCATGCTGTCTTGGGGGCAGCAGCAGGTTTTCTGGCCTGCTTGCCCTTGTTCCAGGACTAGTTAGGTTTCCAGGCCTGTCTGGAATGAGCAACAGTTCCCTCTTGTTTTGAAGCGGAGGAAGTTGATGCTGCTCCTGCCTTGAAATTTCAAAAGGCACGAAAATTAGACTGTTTGGCCTTTGATTTGGCCCTGTCCTGAGGAATGGTATGACCCTTGCCTCCAGTAATGTCAGCAATAATTTCCTTCAAGCCAGGCCCGAATAAGGTCTGCCCCTTGAAAGGAATGTTGAGTAACTTAGACTTTGAAGTCACGTCAGCTGACCAGGATTTAAGCCATAGCGCCCTACGCACTTGGATGGCGAATCCGGAATTCTTAGCCGTTAGTTTAGTAAAATGAACAATGGCATCAGAAACAAATGAGTTAGCTAGCTTAAGCGTTCTAAGCTTGTCAATAATTTCCTCCAATGGAGCTGTATGGATGGCCTTTTCCAGGGCCTCAAACCAGAATGTCACCGCAGCAGTGACAGGCGCAATGCATGCAAGGGGCTGCAAAATAAAACCTTGTTGAATAAACATTTTCTTAAGGTAACCCTCTAATTTTTTATCCATTGGATCTGAAAAAGCACAACTGTCCTCAACTGGGATAGTGGTACGCTTTGCTAAAGTAGAAACTGCTCCCTCCACCTTAGGGACCGTCTGCCATAAGTCCCGTGTAGTGGCATCTATTGGAAACATTTTTCTAAATATAGGAGGTGGGGAAAAGGGCACACCGGGTCTATCCCACTCCTTGCTAATAATTTCTGTAAGCCATTTAGCTATAGGAAAAACGTCAGTACACACCGGCACCGCATAGTATCTATCCAGCCTACATAATTTCTCTGGAATTGCAACTGTGTTACAGTAATTCAGAGCAGCTAATACCTCCCCAAGCAATACACGGAGGTTCTCAAGCTTAAATTTAAAATTAGAAATCTCTGAATCAGGTTTCCCCGAGTCAGAGATGTCACCCACAGAATGAAGCTCTCCGTCCTCATGTTCTGCATACTGTGACGCAGTATCAGACATGGCTCTTACAGCATTTGCGCGCTCTGTATCTCTCCTAACCCCAGAGCTATCGCGCTTGCCTCTTAATTCAGGCAATCTAGATAATATGCATAAATAAAAAGAGAGAAGCGCTCAACCTGAGAATGAACAATAGCATAGTAGCTTGCTCTACGGCTAGTTACCACCCAAAAAGCAGCCTCTTTTTGCTCAAAATGTGCCTTTCACAGAGAAGAACTTTCCTGAAGCATATCAGTCTGATCCTGACTTCACAGTACAGTCCAGCCCCGAAATACCAGGCAATCCCTCTCTGAACGAGAGACACAGCAAAACCCCAGACGTACGTTTGGGCCTATTGTGGGCCTCGTCAGTGAGGTGCAGCCATATCTCTCTAGGCACACTGAGCAACGGGTCCACGTCTGGATTCCCGCATCACACTTAGGGAGACTTCCCAAAATGTCATAATTTGCATAAATAAAAAGAGAGAAGCGCTCAACCTGGGAACGAACAAAAGCATAATAGCTTGCTCTATGGCTAGTTACCACCCAAGAAGCAGCCTCTTTTTGCTCAAAATGTGCCTTTCACAGCTGTTTCTCTCGTTCAGAGAGGGATTGCCTGGTATTTCGGGGCTGGACTGTACTGTGAAGTCAGGATCAGACTGATATGCTTCAGGAAAGTTCTTCTCTGTGAAAGGCATATTTTGAGCAAAAAGAGGCTGCTTCTTGGGTGGTAACTAGCCATAGAGCAAGCTATTATGCTATTGTTCGTTCCCAGGTTGAGCGCTTCTCTCTTTTTATTTATGCAAATTATGACATTTTGGGAAGTTTCCCTAAGTGTGATGCGGGAATCCAGATGTGGACCCGTTGCTCAGTGTGCCTAGAGGGATATGGCTGCACCTCACTGACGAGGCCCACAATAGGCCGAAACGTACGTCTGGGGTTTTGCTGTTTCTCTCGTTCAGAGAGGGATTGCCTGGTATTTCGGGGCTGGACTGTATTGTGAAGTCAGGATCAGACTGATATGCTTCAGGAAAGTTCTTCTCTGTGAAAGGCACATTTTGAGCAAAAAGAGGCTGCTTCTTGGGTGGTAACTAGCCATAGTGCAAGCTATTATGCTATTGTTCGTTCCCAGGTTGAGCGCTTCTCTCTTTTTATTTATGCAAATTATGACATTTTGGGAAGTCTCCCTAAGTGTGATGCGGGAATCCAGACGTGGACCCGTTGCTCAGTGTGCCTAGAGGGATATGGCTGCACCTCTATGACGAGGCCCACAATAGGCCGAAACGTACGTCTGGGGTTTGGCTGTTTCTCTCGTTCAGAGAGGGATTGCCTGGTATTTCGGGGCTGGACTGTACTGTGAAGTCAGGATCAGACTGATATGCTTCAGGAAAGTTCTTCTCTGTGAAAGGCACATTTTGAGCAAAAAGAGGCTGCTTCTTGGGTGGTAACTAGCCATAGAGCAAGCTATTATGCTATTGTTCGTTCCCAGGTTGAGCGCTTCTCTCTTTTTATTTATGCAAATTATGACATTTTGGGAAGTCTCCCTAAGTAAGATGCGGGAATCCAGACGTGGACCCGTTGCTCAGTGTGCCTAGAGGGATATGGCTGCACCTCACTGACGAGGCCCACAATAGGCCGAAACGTACGTCTGGGGTTTTGCTGTTTCTCTCGTTCAGAGAGGGATTGCCTGGTGTTTCGGGGCTGGACTGTACTGTGTAGTCAGGATCAGACTGATATGCTTCAGGAAAGTTCTTCTCTGTGAAAGGCACATTTTGAGCAAAAAGAGGCTGCTTCTTGGGTGGTAACTAGCCATAGAACAAGCTATTATGCTATTGTTCGTTCCCAGGTTGAGCGCTTCTCTCTTTTTATTTATGCAAATTATGACATTTTGGGAAGTCTCCCTAAGTGTGATGCGGGAATCCAGACGTGGACCCGTTGCTCAGTGTGCCTAGAGGGATATGGCTGCACCTCACTGACGAGGCCCACAAAAGGCTGAAACGTAAGTCTGGGGTTTTGCTGTTTCTCTCGTTCAGAGAGGGATTGCCTGGTATTTCGGGGCTGGACTGTACTGTGAAGTCAGGATCAGACTGATATGCTTCAGGAAAGTTCTTCTCTGTGAAAGGCACATTTTGAGCAAAAAGAGGCTGCTTCTTGGGTGGTAACTAGCCATAGAGCAAGCTATTATGCTATTGTTCATTCCCAGGTTGAGCGCTTCTCTCTTTTTATTTATGCAAATTATGACATTTTGGGAAGTCTCCCTAAGTGTGATGTGGGAATCCAGACGTGGACCTGTTGCTCAGTGTGCCTAGAGGGATATGGCTGCACCTCACTGACGAGGCCCACAATAGGCCGAAACGTACGTCTGGGGTTTTGCTGTTTCTCTCGTTCAGAGAGGGATTGCCTGGTATTTCGGGGCTGGACTGTACTGTGAAGTCAGGATCAGACTGATATGCTTCAGGAAAGTTCTTCTCTGTGAAAGGCACATTTTGAGCAAAAAGAGGCTGCTTCTTGGGTGGTAACTAGCCATAGAGCAAGCTATTATGCTATTGTTCGTTCCCAGGTTGAGCGCTTCTCTCTTTTTATTTATGCAAATTATGACATTTTGGGAAGTCTCCCTAAGTGTGATGCTGGAATCCAGACGTGGACCCGTTGCTCAGTGTGCCTAGAGGGATATGGCTGCACCTCTATGACGAGGCCCACAATAGGCCGAAACGTACGTCTGGGGTTTTGCTGTTTCTCTCGTTCAGAGAGGGATTGCCTGGTATTTCGGGGCTGGACTGTACTGTGAAGTCAGGATCAGACTGATATGCTTCAGGAAAGTTCTTCTCTGTGAAAGGCACATTTTGAGCAAAAAGAGGCTGCTTCTTGGGTGGTAACTAGCCATAGAGCAAGCTATTATGCTATTGTTCGTTCCCAGGTTGAGCGCTTCTCTCTTTTTATTTATGCAAATTATGACATTTTGGGAAGTCTCCCTAAGTGTGATGCGGGAATCCAGACATGGACCCGTTGCTCAGTGTGCCTAGAGGGATATGGCTGCACCTCACTGACGAGGCCCACAATAGGCCGAAATGTACGTCTGGGGTTTTGCTGTTTCTCTCGTTCAGAGAGGGATTGCCTGGTATTTCGGGGCTGGACTGTACTGTGAAGTCAGGATCAGACTGATATGCTTCAGGAAAGTTCTTCTCTGTGAAAGGCACATTTTGAGCAAAAAGAGGCTGCTTCTTGGGTGGTAACTAGCCATAGAGCAAGCTATTATGCTATTGTTCGTTCCCAGGTTGAGTGCTTCTCTCTTTTTATTTATGCAAATTATGACATTTTGGGAAGTCTCCCTAAGTGTGATGCGGGAATCCAGACGTGGACCCGTTGCTCAGTGTGCCTAGAGGGATAGGGCTGCACCTCACTGATGAGGCCCACAATAGGCCGAAACGTACGTCTGGGGTTTTGCTGTTTCTCTCGTTCAGAGAGGGATTGCCTGGTGTTTCGGGGCTGGACTGTACTGTGAAGTCAGGATCAGACTGATATGCTTCAGGAAAGTTCTTCTCTGTGAAAGTCACATTTTGAGCAAAAAGAGGCTGCTTCTTGGGTGGTAACTAGCCATAGAGCAAGCTATTATGCTATTGTTCGTTCCCAGGTTGAGCGCTTCTCTCTTTTTATTTATGCAAATTATGACATTTTGGGAAGTCTCCCTAAGTGTGATGCGGGAATCCAGACGTGGACCCGTTGCTCAGTGTGCCTAGAGGGATATGGCTGCACCTCACTGACGAGGCCCACAATAGGCTGAAACGTACGTCTGGGGTTTTGCTGTTTCTCTTGTTCAGAGAGGGATTGCCTGGTATTTCGGGGCTGGACTGTACTGTGAAGTCAGGATCAGACTGATATGCTTCAGGAAAGTTCTTCTCTGTGAAAGGCACATTTTGAGCAAAAAGAGGCTGCTTCTTGGGTGGTAACTAGCCATAGAGCAAGCTATTATGCTATTGTTCGTTCCCAGGTTGAGCGCTTCTCTCTTTTTATTTATGCAAATTATGACATTTTGGGAAGTCTCCCTAAGTGTGATGCGGGAATCCAGACGTGGACCCGTTGCTCAGTGTGCCTAGAGGGATATGGCTGCACCTCACTGACGAGGCCCACAATAGGCCGAAACGTACGTCTGGGGTTTTGCTGTTTCTCTCGTTCAGAGAGGGATTGCCTGGTATTTCGGGGCTGGACTGTACTGTGAAGTCAGGATCAGACTGATATGCTTCAGGAAAGTTCTTCTCTGTGAAAGGCACATTTTGAGCAAAAAGAGGCTGCTTCTTGGGTGGTAACTAGCCATAGAGCAAGCTATTATGCTATTGTTCGTTCCCAGGTTGAGCGCTTCTCTCTTTTTATTTATGCAAATTATGACATTTTGGGAAGTCTCCCTAAGTGTGATGCGGGAATCCAGACGTGGACCGGTTGCTCAGTGTGCCTAGAGGGATATGGCTGCACCTCACTGACGAGGCCCACAATAGGCCGAAACGTACGGCTGGGGTTTTGCTGTTTCTCTCGTTCAGAGAGGGATTGCCTGGTATTTCGGGGCTGGACTGTACTGTGAAGTCAGGATCAGACTGATATGCTTCAGGAAAGTTCTTCTCTGTGAAAGGCACATTTTGAGCAAAAAGAGGCTGCTTCTTGGGTGGTAACTAGCCATAGAGCAAGCTATTATGCTATTGTTCGTTCCCAGGTTGAGCGCTTCTCTCTTTTTATTTATGCAAATTATGACATTTTGGGAAGTCTCCCTAAGTGTGATGCGGGAATCCAGACGTGGACCCGTTGCTCAGTGTGCCTAGAGGGATATGGCTGCACCTCACTGACGAGGCCCACAATAGGCCGAAACGTACGTCTGGGGTTTTGCTGTTTCTCTCGTTCAGAGAGGGATTGCCTGGTATTTCGGGGCTGGACTGTACTGTGAAGTCAGGATCAGACTGATATGCTTCAGGAAAGTTCTTCTCTGTGAAAGGCACATTTTGAGCAAAAAGAGGCTGCTTCTTGGGTGGTAACTAGCCATAGAGCAAGCTATTATGCTATTGTTCGTTCCCAGGTTGAGCGCTTCTCTCTTTTTATTTATGCAAATTATGACATTTTGGGAAGTCTCCCTAAGTGTGATGCGGGAATCCAGACGTGGACCCGTTGCTCAGTGTGCCTAGAGGGATATGGCTGCACCTCACTGACGAGGCCCACAATAGGCCGAAACGTACGTCTGGGGTTTTGCTGTTTCTCTCGTTCAGAGAGGGATTGCCTGGTATTTCGGGGCTGGACTGTACTGTGAAGTCAGGATCAGACTGATATGCTTCAGGAAAGTTCTTCTCTGTGAAAGGCACATTTTGAGCAAAAAGAGGCTGCTTCTTGGGTGGTAACTAGCCATAGAGCAAGCTATTATGCTATTGTTCGTTCCCAGGTTGAGCACTTCTCTCTTTTTATTTATACAAATTATGACATTTTGGGAAGTCTCCCTAAGTGTGATGCGGGAATCCAGACATGGACCCGTTGCTCAGTGTGCCTAGAGGGATATGGCTGCACCTCACTGACGAGGCCCACAATAGGCCGAAACGTATGTCTGGGGTTTTGCTGTTTCTCTCATTCAGAGAGGGATTGCCTGGTATTTCGGTGCTGGACTGTACTGTGAAGTCAGGATCAGACTGATATGCTTCAGGAAAGTTCTTCTCTGTGAAAGGCACATTTTGAGCAAAAAGAGGCTGCTTCTTGGGTGGTAACTAGCCATAGAGCAAGCTATTATGCTATTGTTCGTTCCCAGGTTGAGCGCTTCTCTCTTTTTATTTATGCAAATCTAGATAATACCTCTGACAGGGTATTATTCATGATTGCAGCCATGTCCTGCAAGGTAATCGCTATGGGCGTCCCTGATGTAATTGGCGCCATATTTGCGTGTGTCCCCTGAGCGGGAGGTGAAGGGTCTGACACGTGGGGAGAGTTAGTCGGCATAACTTCCCCCTTGACAGAACCCTCTGGTGATAATTCTTTTATAGATAAAGACTGATTTTTACTGTTTAAGGTGAAATCAATACATTTAGTACACATTCTCCTATGGGGCTCCACCATGGCTTTCAAACATAATGAACAAGTAGGTTCCTCTGTATCAGACATGTTTAAACAGACTAGCAATGAGACTAGCAAGCTTGGAAAACACTTAAAACTAGTTTACAAGCAATATAAAAAACGTTACTGCGCCTTTAAGAAACACAAACGGCTAGATTTAGAGTTTTGTCGGTAAGGACCTGCGTAGCTAACGCCAGCTTTTTTCTGGCCGCACCATAAAAATAACTCTGGTATTGAGAGTCCACATAAAGGCTGCGTTAGGCTCCAAAAAAGGAGCGTAGAGCATTTTTAACGCAGCTTCAACTCTCGATACCAGAGTTGCTTACGCAAGCGGCCAGCCTCAAAAACGTGCTCGTGCACGATTCCCCCATAGGAAACAATGGGGCTGTTTGAGCTGAAAAAAAACCTAACACCTGTAAAAAAGCCGCGTTCAGCTCTTAACGCAGCCCCATTGTTTGCTATGGGGAAACACTTCCTACGTCTGCACCTAACACTCTAACATGTACCCCGAGTCTAAACACCCCTAACCTTACACTTATTAACCCCTAATCTGCCGCCCCCGCTATCGCTGACCCCTGCATATTATTATTAACCCCTAATCTGCCGCTCCGTAAACCGCCGCTACTTACATTATCCCTATGTACCCCTAATCTGCTGCCCTAACATCGCCAACCCCTATATTATATTTATTAACCCCTAATCTGCCCCCCACAACGTCGCCTCCACCTGCCTACACTTATTAACCCCTAATCTGCCGAGCGGACCTGAGCGCTACTATAATAAAGTTATTAACCCCTAATCCGCCTCACTAACCCTATAATAAATAGTATTAACCCCTAATCTGCCCTCCCTAACATCGCCGACACCTAACTTCAATTATTAACCCCTAATCTGCCGACCGGAGCTCACCGCTATTCTAATAAATGTATTAACCCCTAAAGCTAAGTCTAACCCTAACACTAACACCCCCCTAAATTAAATATAATTTTAATCTAACGAAATTAATTAACTCTTATTAAATAACTTATTCCTATTTAAAACTAAATACTTACCTGTAAAATAAACCCTAATATAGCTACAATATAAATTATAATTACATTGTAGCTATTTTAGGATTAATATTTATTTTACAGGCAACTTTGTAATTATTTTAACCATGTGCAATAGCTATTAAATAGTTAAGAACTATTTAATAGTTACCTAGTTAAAATAATTACAACATTACCTGTAAAATAAATCCTAACCTAAGTTACAATTAAACCTAACACTATACTATCATTAAATTAATTAAATAAAATACCTACAATTACCTACAATTAAACCTAACACTACACTATCAATAAATTAATTAAATACAATATCTACAAATAACTACAATGAAATAAACTAACTAAAGTACAAAAAATAAAAAAGAACTAAGTTTCAAAAAATAAAAAAATATCTACAAACATAAGAAAAATATTACAACAATTTTAAACTAATTACACCTACTCTAAGCCCCCTTATTAAAACAACAAAGCCCCCCAAAATAAAAAATGCCCTACCCTATTCTAAATTACTAAAGTTAAAAGCTCTTTTACCTTACCAGCCCTGAACAGGGCCATTTGCGGGGCATGCCCCAAGAAGTTCAGCTCTTTTGCCTGTAAAAAAAAACATACAATACCCCCCCCCCAACATTACAACCCACCACCCACATACCCCTAATCTAACCCAAACCCCCCTTAAATAAACCTAACACTAAGCCCTGAAGATCTTCCTACCTTATCTTCACCATACCAGGTTCACCGATCCGTCCTGAAGAGCTCCTCCGATGTCCTGATCCAAGCCCAAGCGGGGGGGCTGAAGATGTCCATGATCCGGTAGAAGTCTTCATCCAAGCGGGGCAGAAGAGGTCTTCCATCCGATTGAAGTCTTCATCCAAGCGGGGCAGAAGAGGTCTTCCATCCGATTGAAGTCTTCATCCAGGCGGCATCTTCTATCGACATCCATCTGGAGCGGAGCGGCAGCATCCTGAAGACCTCCGACGCGGAACATCCATCCTGGCCGACGACTGAACGACGAATGACCGTTCCTTTAAATGACGTCATCCAAGATGGCGTCCCTCGAATTCCTATTGGAACACCTGTTCCGATCAGCCAATAGAATGCAAGCTCAATCTGATTGGCTGATTGGATCAGCCAATTGGATTGAACTTGATTCTGATTGGCTGATTCCATCAGCCAATCAGAATATTCCTACCTTAATTCCGATTAGCTGATAGAATCCTATCAGCCAATCGGAATTCGAGGGACGCCATCTTGGATGACGTCATTTAAAGGAACCGCCATTCGCCGTTCAGTCGTCGGCCAGGATGGATGTTCCGCGTCGGAGGTCTTCAGGATGCTGCCGCTCCGCTCCAGATGGATGTCGATAGAAGATGCCGCCTGGATGAAGACTTCAATCGGATGGAAGACCTCTTCTGCCCCGCTTGGATGAAGACTTCTACCGGATCATGGACATCTTCAGTCCCCCGCTTGGGCTTGGATCAGGACATCGGAGGAGCTCTTCAGGACGGATCGGTGAACCTGGTATGGTGAAGATAAGGTAGAAAGATCTTCAGGGGCTTAGTGTTAGGTTTATTTAAGGGGGGTTTGGGTTAGATTAGGGGTATGTGGGTGGTGGGTTGTAATGTTGGGGGGGGTTATTGTATGTTTTTTTTACAGGCAAAAGAGCTGAACTTCTTGGGGCATGCCCAGCAAAGGGCCCTGTTCAGGGCTGGTAAGGTAAAAGAGCTTTTAACTTTAGTAATTTAGAATAGGGTAGGGCATTTTTTATTTTTGGGGGCTTTGTTATTTTATTAGGGGGCTTAGAGTAGGTGTAATTAGTTTAAAATTGTTGTAATATTTTTCTTATGTTTGTAAATATTTTTTTATTTTTTGTAACTTAGTTCTTTTTTATTTTTTGTACTTTAGTTAGTTTATTTCATTGTAGTTATTTGTAGATATTGTATTTAATTAATGTATTGATAGTGTAGTGTTAGGTTTAATTGTAGGTAATTGTAGATATTTTATTTAATTAATTTAATGATAGTATAGTGTTAGGTTTAATTGTAACTTAGGTTAGGATTTATTTTACAGGTAATTTTGTAATTATTTTAACTAGGTAACTATTAAATAGTTCTTAACTATTTAATAGCTATTGTACCTGGTTAAAATAATTACAAAGTTGCCTGTAAAATAAATATTAATCCTAAAATAGCTACAATGTAATTATAATTTATATTGTAGCTATATTAGGATTTATTTTACAGGTAAGTATTTAGCTTTAAATAGGAATAATTTATTTAATAAGAGTTAATTAATTTCGTTAGATTAAAATTATATTTAATTTAGGGGGGTGTTAGTGTTAGGGTTAGACTTAGCTTTAGGGGTTAATACATTTATTAGAATAGCGGTGAGCTCCGGTCGGCAGATTAGGGGTTAATAATTGAAGTTAGGTGTCGGCGATGTTAGGGAGGGCAGATTAGGGGTTAATACTATTTATTATAGGGTTAGTGATGCGGATTAGGGGTTAATAACTTTATTATAGTAGCGGTGCGACGTTGAGGGGGGCAGATTAGGGGTTAATAAATATAATATAGGGGTCGGCGGTGTTAGGGGCAGCAGATTAGGGGTACATAAGGATAACGTAGGTGGCGGCGCTTTGCGGTCGGCAGATTAGGGGTTAATAAGTGTAGGTAGCTGGCGGCGACATTGTGGGGGGCAGATTAGGGGTTAATAAATATAATATAGGGGTCGGCGGTGTTAGGGGCAGCAGATTAGAGGTACATAAGGATAACGTAGTTGGCGGTCGGCAGATTAGGGGTTAAAAAAATTTAATCGAGTTGCAGCGATGTGGGGGGGACCTCGGTTTAGGGGTACATAGGTAGTTTATGGGTGTTAGTGTACTTTAGAGCACAGTAGTTAAGAACTTTATAAACCGGCGTTAGCCCAGAAAGCTCTTAACTACTGACTTCTTTCCTGCGGCTGGAGTTTTGTCGTTAGATTTCTAACGCTCACTTCAGCCACGACTCTAAATACCGGAGTTAGAAAAATCCCATTGAAAAGATAGGATACGCAATTGACGTAAGGGGATCTGCGGTAAAGTTGCGGCTGAAAAGTGAGCGTAAGACCCTTTTTTGAGTGACTCAAAATACCGGAGGTAGCCTAAAACCAGCGTTAGGAGCCTCTAACGCTGGTTTTCACGGCTAACGCCAAACTCCAAATCTAGGCCAAATTTTGTCCAAATTTGAAATAACAGTGAAAAAAGGCAGTTACACTAACTAAATTTTTACAGTGTATGTAAGAAGTTAGCAGAGCATTGCACCCACTTGCAAATGGATGATTAACCCCTTAATACCAAAAACTTAATAACAAATGACAAAAACGTTTTTTTAAACAGTCACAACAACTGCCACAGTTCTACTGTGGCTTTTTACCTCCCTCAATACGACTTTTGAAGCCTTTTGAGCCCTTCAGAGAAGTCCTGGAACATGCAGAGGGAAGCTGAATGTCTCTGTCAGTATTTTTATCTGCACAGAAAAGCACTAAAAAGGGCCCCTCCCACTCATATTACAACAGTGGAAAGCCTCAAGGAACTGTTTCTAGGCAAAATTCAAGCCAGCCATGTGGAAAAAACTAGGCCCCAATAAGTTTTATCACCAAACATATATAAAAAACGATTAAACATGCCGGCAAACGTTTTAAAATACACTTTTATAAGAGTATGTATCTCTATTAATAAGCCTGATACCAGTCGCTATCACTGCATTTAAGGCTTTACTTACATTACTTCGGTATCAGCAGCATTTTCTAGCAAATTCCATCCCTAGAAAAATATTTTAACTGCACATACCTTATTGCAGGAAAACCTGCACGCTATTCCCCCCTCTGAAGTTACCTCACTCCTCAGAATATGTGAGAACAGCAAAGGATCTTAGTTACTTCTGCTAAGATCATAGAAAACGCAGGCAGATTCTTCTTCCAAATACTGCCTGAGATAAACAGTACACTCCGGTACCATTTAAAAATAACAAACTTTTGATTGAAGAAATAAACTCAGTATTAAACACCACAGTCCTCTTACGACCTCCATCTTAGTTGAGAGTTGCAAGAGAATGACTGGATATGGCAGTGAAGGGAGGAGCTATATAGCAGCTCTGCTGTGTGTGATCCTCTTGCAACTTCCTGTTGGGAAGGAGAATATCCCATAAGTAATGGATGATCCGTGGACTGGATACACTTAACAAGAGAAAAGGGCTGTCCCTGAGACTTATGAGACGCCTCATCTAGAAAGTAATGAAGTTGGTCTGCAAGGAACGTTAGCAGGGGGGCCACATTAAAAATTAAATACTGCAGCCTCTATTTTTATGTGTGTTTTTTATTAGGTTATTAAAGGGAGATGAAGCCCAAATTTTTCTTTCATTATTAAGATAGAGCATGTGATTTTAAACAACTTTCCAATTTTCTTCTGTTATTTAATTTGTTTTGTTCTCTTGTTAAAAAGGATACCCAGGTAGGCTCAGGAGCTGCTGATTGGTGCACATATATGCCTCAAGTTATTGGCTCACTTGATGTGTTCAGCTAGCTCCCATTAGTGCATTTTTGCTTCTTCAATAAAGGATACCAAAGAATTAAGGAATTAGATAATAGAAGTAAATTGAAAAGTTTTTAAATCACATGCTTTGGGGCTTATTTATCAAGCCGTCAACCGCAAATATGCTGGAATTCCGCAGCATAATTGTGGAGAGCTTGAATCGCCTTATTTATCAAAGCCTACAGACCGGCAAAAGTAGATATTTGTGACGTAACATACGATCCGCCGGTCTCAGTCCGACACAGATCGATGCTTGCTTCACTGCAGATGTTCTGACTACTTTTGCTAGTTAACAAATATCTACCAGGTACGCTCGCCACTATTACGGCCCAGCGTACCTGGTTTTCAATCCGCCACCCTGGAGGCAGCGGATGCCATAGGAATCAATGGGAGTCTGAGAGCAACGAAAGCTCATGTTCGCTGCTGCCCGCTATCCCAATGCCCCGCAAAAGGCCCTTTTAAGGGCTATTTGTAGTTTATTGTAGGCTAGGGTTTTTTTTTATTTGGGGGGCTTTTTTATTTTCATAGGGCTCTTAGATTAGGTGTAATTAGTTTAAATCTTTGATAATTTCTTTTTTTATTTTTTGTAACTTAGTGTTTATTTTTTTGTGTAACTTATTGTTTGTTAGGTTTAGGGTTAAGTTTCTAAATATATAATCTAGTTCATTTAATTTGTAGTTTAATGTAATTTTATTATAAAAGTTAGGGTAGATTAATTATTAATTTAATATAGTTTAATGTAATTTTATTACAAAAGTTAGGGTACATTAATTATTAATTTAATATAGTTTAATTTAATTTTATTATAAAAGTTAGGGTAGATTAATTATTAATTTAATGTAGTTTAATGTAATTTTATTATAAAAATTAGGGTAGATTAATTATTAATTAATGTAGCTTAATGTAATTTTAAAGGTAAGTTTAAATTGATTATAAGATAGGGATGAGTTAATATTTAATATAAAGTTAGCGGGTTGTTAGGTTTAGGGGTTAATAGGTTAATTTAGTTTATGGCAAAGTGGGGGGCTGGCGGTTTAGGGGTTAATAACTTTATTTAGTTGCAGTGGGCTCCGGGAGCGGCGGGATAGGGGTTAATAACATAATGTAGGTGGCGGCGGTATATGGGGGTGGCAGATTAGGGGTTAAGAACATAATGTAGGTGGCGGTGGGCTCCGGGAGCAGCGGGATAGGGGTTAATAAGTTTATGAGTGGCGGTGGGCTCTGGGAGCGGCGGTTTAGGGGTTAATAAGTTTATTAAGTTGCGGTGGGGTCCGGGAGTGGCGGTATAGGGGTCATACAGTTTAGTATAGTGGCGATGTTTAGTGACAGTATACAAATAAAGCTGGGAAAAAGCCGAAGAGAAGCAAGATCGATGACTGTCAGTTAAAAACAGTCCGCTGCTCATCGCCCCATACTTGGTGCGCGCTGCGCGGCTTTTTGACAGCTTTTTTTGTTAACTATAGAGAACGTATTCAGGTCCGCGGCAGCGATGTTAGGCAATGTCAGGTGAGCGTATTGGTGCCGTTGAATGCAAGTAAGTTGACGGCTTGATAAATAGGCCTCTTTGTCTGAATCATGAAAGAAAAAAATTGGGTTTCATGTCCCTTTGAGTAGAAAGGGTGAGGTGTACGTCAAAATTAAGCTTTCATGATTCAGATAGATATTAGATTTTTGAGATTTAGCTACTTTCCATGAGAGCAAACTGAGGTATACTCAGACATGTTCTTGTGTTTTGATCACAATATATATATATATATATATATATATATATATAATTGTATTATTTTAAAAAGCTGTTTCAACAAAGGGAAAGAGGTAAATTGGATAAGAGAAGTATTATTATTTTTTTTTTTTAATTGTACGCTCCATCTGAATGTTGAAAGTTCAATTTTGATTAACATGTTCCTTTAATGGATACCCTTCTCGGCCTAAATGTAAATATCAGGCATCTAATAACATTTGAGGTTAGAAACTAGGTATAGTAACATGATTTTGTGAGAAAATTCCTGTCAGATTTTACTCTGAATAGAAAAGTTAGAAACAAATGTGTCTGAATACCATTATTGTGGATTTTTAGGTTTAGAGTTCA
Source organism: Bombina bombina (assembly GCF_027579735.1). Lineage (NCBI taxonomy): Eukaryota > Metazoa > Chordata > Amphibia > Anura > Bombinatoridae > Bombina > Bombina bombina. Next base: position 607,593,956 of record NC_069503.1, on the reverse strand, counting down.
TTTGTATGAATAAATATGAACCTTATAGCGCCAAAAAAGGAAATAAACGTTCTGCATGTATAAATGTGCCTAAAGCCATGTTTAAATTATGGGTATTTCAAACTCAAAGAATTCTTTTTTTTTTTTTTTACTTATCAGCACCAAAATTAAAAGGCAAATATGGCAGAAATGCAATAGAACTTGGCAGCAAAACACAGGGTTGCACCTTATTTAAAGATCAAAGGAAATATTACCCTTTAAAACCCATTAGTTAGGCTTTATCTCAGTATAAGACACAGAAAAGTCATGTTACGCTTAGAAAATCTGAGTTGGATAGACAAGTATATATTTATTAAGTACATGACAAAAGTATTTAGCTCATTTTTTGATCTTTTTTTTTCACGTACAAAATATGAAATCAGAATGAGTAATGTTATCAGTTGAATAAAATAGATCTCAAAGCCTGTCTAGTGTCTATTATAATTGTACAAGTCTATCACGATTGCTAGTTTTTGAACATCTTTCTACAAGGCTTTCACTATTTTTAAAGTCAAATAAATCACTCTTGGCATTACATAAAAGGTTTGTAGTCTGGTAGGAAAGGAAAGTATGTTTTACTATGGCACCTGATTACACATTAAAGCAGATCAATAGAAGTGAGACAGTCATACAAAAACATCCATTCAAATAAATGGACATTTTCCCAAGATTACTCTTGTCTTGTTTTATGCATTTAATTCAGATCAGTCTAGACATCTGATTCATATAAACTGATGCCATTATGTATGACTTTGGTTTAATCAGAATTTGATTTTGCTCACTGCTTATTAGAGCCAATTGTTTAGACTGTCCTAGAATAGATCTTTAGCTTTCTAGTTAAGGGAGCACTTGCACTTTTCCTAAAAAAAAATCTATCATCCAATTAAGAATCTACAGTGCCAGTTTCTCCTAATGATTATTAGCTGATAAATTATTCCTACTGATACAAATGCTCATTGCACCTTTCAGCCAATTAATATAGGTAGGAAGTACACAAACCGATTCTGCTATTTCAGTTTCAATTTAAATGTAAAAACTTTTAATACACATAAAGGTCCCCATTTATCAAACTGTGAAACCAGCTTTAGGGCCCCAGAGTTTCAGGCTCACCTGAAATGTTAGTTAAAGGGACACTGAATCCAAATTTTCTCTTTCATGATTCAGATAGAGCATGCAATTTTAAGCAATTTTCTAATTTATTCCTATTATCATTTTTTCTTCATTCTCTTGCTATTTTTATTTGAAAAAGAAGGCATCTAAGCTAAGGAGCCAGTCAACCTTTGGTTCAGACCCTGGACAACACTTGTTTGTTGGGGCTGTCCAATCAGCACAGATAACCCGGGTTGTTCACCAAAAATGGGCGGCATCTAAACTTACATTCTTGCTTTTCAAATAAAGATACCAAGAGAATGAAAACAATTTGATAATAGGAGTTAATTAGAAAGTTTCTTAAAATTGCATGCTCTACCTGAATCACAAAAGAAAAAAAATTGAGTTCAGTGTCCCTTTAAGTAGCAGCAATCTTGCGACCCCTGCTGCTTAACCTCTCTGCCACCTAAAATGTGACGGATTGAAATCATCCCTATCCGATCCTGATGATTGACAGCCCCTGCTTGCGGCCACCAGCAAGCAGGGGGGCAACTGCTTGTGCAATGTTAATGTCCACCCGACCTTTGGTAAATGGAGCCCTAAAAATCATTCATGTTTAAATTGCTCTATTGTATGCAAGAAAAGACTCAGCTGATTTGGTGAAGGAAAATCCTGAGACAAAAGGTTAGCAATGCTGTTACTTAAAGGGGTATATATATCAACTTTCAAATAAAAAATCATAGTGTTGCTGATTTGCTATACCTTATTCATAGTAGAAAATATTTCCTTTATATTTATATCTACAGTCATTTATTTAGGATTAACGGGACACTAAACACATTGCAATTACTAGCTACATCTGGTGTAATTCTACAGAATGACATATTAGCCAACTCCAAAGAAAATGAAAACAAATGAACAGCTTGATAGATGCATTTTTTTCAATATCTAAACTCCACCCACCATTTGCCTTATTTGGAGAAGCCAATCTTGGCTTTCTTCTGGAGAAGACAAGGCAATCCATAGTCGTTATGAATAAACTAACTGTATTGTTTTCCAGTTGTTATCTGCTAAAGACAATTAAGCAAACTTAAAGGTAAGGTAAAGTTTAGCGCTATTGAAAGCCTATATGCATTCTATTATTTAACAACAACGTAGTCGCTAACTTTTTTTTAATTCTATACTTTTGATGCAATTGAATCTTTATTTTTCCTACCGTTTATTTGAATACTCCTCCCCCATGCCACTTCCGTGTTTCTCTGTATAATGTCAGAGAGCGGTCTCACCCTCTCTTTACGTCAGTTGAAAGCGCGTTCACGAAGTAGATTTCGTCTGCGCATGCGCCACTTGCCGATACAAATGCTTATTCTGAGACAAAAAAGCGCAATAGTAACAGAGGTAGCACAGAGTATGCGCGTCTCACGAACGAGCACGGGTGGAACTACGATGATTGTAGTCATACGCATGCGCTCAGGAATCTAGTGACGTAGGAATGAATGGGCTGCCCCCCTAATGGGGAAAAAGCTAATTGGACGGTTATATAGATCGAAACTGTCAATCAAAGTTTTAAAAATGGCGGGCGGACGAAAGATTGATGTCGGGAGAGTACTTGTAAGGTAGAAATATAAGTAATTACAATAATTATTATAATATTGATGAATGAAACTTATGCTTATTTTTTAATCTAAGTAAGATATCGTTAATTAGTGTGCTCAACTTTACCTTACCTTTAAATAGCAGGGTTAGCCTTGAGAAGTCAGCAGGTTGCATTTCCAATTTTGAGAAGCAATTTTATATAAAAAGTTTGCTGTGCCTTTAATATACTTTTTCTAATGATAATACAATCTCACTGCTTTTGCCTTAGTTCTCTATTTATAAAGCTGAGGATGCAGCGTTAGAGCTCATGAAAACCTGCAACAGCAAATCACAAACAGCCGTTATAAAACCACTTCCCGCCCATTAAAATAACCCCAGACTGATCCAACAGAAGTGATTGACATCCACTGCTCTTGTGAGATTACACAAGTGATGCTTGCCTGCCCGTGAATCTCGTTTATCTTCTCAAACTGTGGGCTTAGTATATACTCCTAATACATATATTTTTGTGGAAATATAGAAATATAATCTACTATACTGTACTGTAGCTGCAAACTGATTTCTGAGTGTCTAGGGCAACACAAAAACAAAAAAACATTGACTTCATTTAAAAATGATTGAATAGTACTAACATTCAAAGAAGTTGTATGGCAACCTCCTGTATATCATTAGTTCAGCCAAATGTCAAGACACTCCAAAACCTCACTGGTTAAAAAAATAACCATTTATCAAACTGTTTCAGTGGCGGGTGTAGGGCTGCCAGCTATTTCCAACAAAAATACTAGACAATCTGTCAGTGACTGGTCACAATGATCTGTGGGGGTCACACAATGCCCTCCTAAAAGTTCTATTGTACTTTTTTTTTACAATAAAGCAGTCATTTTACCCCTTGACTGCCACAAATATATCAATAAATAATTTGACCTCTTTAGCTGACAGTAACACATAAATAGAAGTGATCTCAGCCCCTTGACTGTCGCTCACTTCTTTCTGCTCCATATTTGTAATATGTTGAAGCCTTTTTAAATTTAGCAAACACTTCGAGACTTAAAAAATGTAAGTGTCCAGTATTTATGTGAAGTTTTTACTGGACATACTTAATGGTCCGGTTGCATACTGGACACCTAGCAACTCTAGGTGGATGGTAGAATATACAAATATCTTGCTGTATATGATTTTTAATACATATCTTGATATATTTATCTTCTTTTCATACTATATTAATAATTATTTGGAAGGTTGCATATATTAGTTATAAAATATGTGCTAGAGATTTTGAAACTTCATTATCCAATTCCCAGCATTACACAAAAACACAGATAGCATTCCATTCCTTATCACTTTTTCCTTTTCTTTTTTTTTTCTACAGACAGCAAAATATTTAATGGTTTAAAAAAATAACATGAGAGAGTCAGCAATTACTCTTGGACAATAGGAAAAAAAACTAAACATTTTTTCCATGAACAGACAAGGACCGAGTTTGGTCTGTGACTTAAGAGCTAATCTGGACTTGTCTTATAGGAATGCTAAAGCACAGCTCTTGGCCAAGCAATTCTTTGATATTGGCCATTGGCTCTTAGCGACTATTTTCTGCTTTAATCCATCAGCACATGCTTGTAGTGAAAAGAGTGGCAGCAGACTGTCGCCAGTAAATATCTTCAGCGTTTTCTGCCAGAATCACAGTCAGTCTACTTATTTCTGTTTCATAAACACAGAACATCAAAAGGCAGTTAGTTGTACTTCTCTTTTATTGTGTTCAAATATTTAGGGCAATTAGGCTCTGCATTATCTCAAGCAGGTAAAACCCAATAAGCTGAAAAATCATCAGACCTGTCAAAGAGAGAAACTCTAAAGACAAATTTCAAATTCCAAAGAAAATCTTTGAAGAAGACAACTTACCTAAATTAGGACCTAATAATGACTAGCACTGTGCTTGACAAAGTGCATTTAAAATTATGTTTTATTTATGTATTTATATATTTTTATTTATTTATTTATTTTTTCTCAGCATTTAATGTCTTAGTATAATTTTAAGACCACAGGTAAATCATAATTTAGCAAACAAATTAGCAAGCTGTAAACTAATACCCAGTAAGTAAATATATCTTTAACCCTAGCAAATAGAGGTAGAAAACCCTTTATCCAAACTGCTTGGGACAGGAAAATGTTTAGATTTCAGAATAGTTTGGAATATTTGTACCTCTAAAATGGGACAGTCTGGAGAGGGGATGGTATCAAGTGTAAACAACACTATCTTATGTCATTTAGGCAATATTTACATGTCATAATACAGCTTTTACATGTAACCTAAAGGTAGTTTTATATAGTTTTAATACTTTTGTACACATAGTACCCTCAGAAAGATAGTACAGTACTATAATCAGGTAATAATTGTTGTTTTAAATATATATAGACTATTATTTGCATTTTAGAACACAGAAAAACAAACCAACGCCACAGACAGAGAAGACAGTGACTTACATGAGTAGAAAAATCTCCAGAACATAATATGTTATATATGTGCCAGATTTAATGATAAAAAAGTGCAACATATATAAATCTGGGCAAATCCATATATGGTGCTGGATAGAGCCCAATGAGGCAGACAGCAGCCTTTATTGGCATTTGTTTAGTGAACAAATGCTGAAATGCACATATACACTAAAGAACAGCCTTGCTAAATGTCAGGCCATATAAAGCATTTTACCTGGCCTTAAATGTTTCTTTAAAGTCAGCCAGCCAGATTACGAGTTTTGAGCGCTATAGGGAAATTAACGACCGCAGCATTTTCAGCGGTATTTCACTCCCTATAGAGCTGGTATTACGAGTTTAAAAAAAGACGGTGTTTGCGGGCGATATGGCAGCGTTTAGCTGCTGTTACGTGCCCATGCACGATTTCCCCATAGACAACAATGGGGAGAGCCGGCTAAAAAAAAGCCTAACACCTGCAATCACGGAGCGTAAAGCTCCGTAACGCTGCCCCATTGATATCTATTTATGTTTAAACCTAACACCCTAACATAAACCCTGAGTCTAAACACCCCTAATCTGCTGCCCCCAACATCGCCGTAACCTACATTACTGTTATTAACCCCTAATTTGCTGCCCCCAATGTCGTCGCCACCTACATACACTTATTAACCCCTAATATGCTGCCCCCAATGTCGTTGCCACCTACATACACTTATTAACCCCTAATCTGCTGCCCCCAATGTCGTCGCCACCTACATACACTTATTAACCCCTAATCTGCTGCCCCCAACATTACTGTTATTAACCCCTAATCTGCTGCCTCCAATGTCGTCGTCACCTACATACACTTATTAACCCCTAATCTGCTGCCCCCAATGTCGCTGCCACTATACTAAAGTTATTAACCCCTAAACCTAACCCTAAGTCTAACCATAACCCAAACGTAACCCTAACCCTAACACCCACTAACTTTAACATAATTAAAATAATTCCAAATAAAAATTACAATTAATACCTAAATTATTCCTATTTAAAACTAAATAAATACTTACCTGTAAAATAAAACCTAAGCTAGCTACAATATAACTAATAGTTATATTGTATCTAGCTTATGTTTTATTTTTATTTCACAGGTAAGTTTGTATTTATTTTAACTAGGTAGATTAGTTATTAAATAGTTATTATCTATTTACTAACTACCTAGTTAAAATAAATACAAATTTACCTGTAAAATAAAACCTAACCTGTCTTACAGTAAAACCTAACATCAACGAAGCCGGGAGAAGTATTCATCCAAGCGGCAAGAAGTCATCATCCAGGCGGGCAGAAGTCTTCATCCAGATGGGATCTTCTATCTTCATCCTTCTGGCGCGGAGCGGGTCCATCTTTAAGACATCCGGCGCGGAGCATCCTCTTCATACGGTTCCATCCGAACACTGAAGGTTCCCTTTAAGGGACGTCATCCAAGATGGCGTCCCTTGAATTCCGATTGGCTGATAGAATTCTATCAGCCAATAGGAATTAAAGGGTAACAAATCATATTGGCTGATTCAATCAGCCAATAGGATTGAGCTTCAATCCTATTGGCTGACCCAATCAGCCAATGGGATTGAGCTCACATTCTATTGACTGTTCCAATAAGCCAATAGAATGCAAGCTCAATCCTATTGGCTGATTGGATCAGCCAATAGGATTAAAGCTCAATCCTATTGGCTGATTGCATTAGCCAATAGGATTTTTTACCCTTTAATTTCTATAGGCTGATCAGCCTATAGATTTTTTACCCTTTAATTTCTATAGCCTGATCAGCCAATCGGAATTCAAGGGACGCCATCTTGGATGACGTCCCTTAAAGGGAACCTTCAGTGTACGTCTGGGACTGTATGAAGAGGATGCTCTGCGCCGGATGTCTTGAAGATGGACCCGCTCCACGCCGGAAGGATGAGGATGAAGATAGAAGATGCCGTCTGGATGAAGACTTCTGCCGTCTGGATGATGACTTCTTGCCACTTAGATGAAGACTTCTCACAGCTTTGTTGAGGACTTCTTGCCGCTTGGATGAGGTCTTCGCCGGCTGGATGAGGATGGATGTCAGGTCTTCCAAAACTGTAAGTGGATCTTCGGGGGTTAGTGTTAGCTTTTGTTAAGGTTTTATTGGGTGGGTTTTATTTTTAGCTTAGGGTTTGGACAATGTAAAAGAGCTGAATAACTATTTAATAACTAATCTAGCTAGTTAAAATAAATACAAACTTACCTGTGAGATAAAAATAAAACATAAGCTAAATACAATATAACAGTTATTTTGTAGCTAGCTTAGGTTCTATTTTACTGCTAAGTATTTATTTAGTTTTAAACAGGAATAATGTAGGTATTAATTGTCAGTTTTATTTGAAATTATTTTAATTAGGTTAAAGTTAGTGGTTGTTAGGGTTAGGGTTACGTTAGGGTTAGATTTAGGGTTAGGTTTAGGGGTTAATAACTTTAGTATAGTGGCGGCGACATTGGGGGCAGCAGATTAGGGGTTAATAAGTGTAGTTAGGTGGCGGCTATTTTGGGGGCAGCAGATTAGGGGTTAATAACAGTAATGTAGGTTGCGGCGATGTTAGGGACAGCAGATTAGGGGTAATAAGTGTATGTAGGTGGAGACGACATTGGGGTCAGCAGATTAGGGGTTAATAATATTTAACTAGTGTTTGTGATGTAGGAGTGTGGCGGTTTAGGGGTTAATTGGTTTATTATAGTTGCAGCGATGTCGGGAGCGGAAGATTAGGGGTTAATAATTTTATTTTAGTGTTTGCGATGTGGGAGGGCCTCGGTTAAGGGGTTAATAGATAGTTTATGGGTGTTAGTGTACTATGTAACACTTTAGTTATGAGTTTTATGGTACAGCTTTGTAACGTAAGACTCATAACTACTGACTTTCAGGTGGCAGTACAGATCTTGTAGTTATAGGCTGTATCGCTCACTTTTTGGCCTGCCAGGCAAACTCGTAATACCGGTGCTGTGGAATTCCCATTGAAAAAGGACTTTTTAAAAAGTGCGGTACTTATGTTGCGTGACGGCCAAAAAGGTGTGCGGTACTTCTATACCTACAACACCTGTAATACCAGCGATAGTGAAAAAAAAGCCATAACAATGCTTTTTCACTCATAACGCACAACTCGTAATCTAGCTGTGAGTTTCTGCTCAAAGCCAAATATAATGCAAAACGTACATGTTGAGGATGACAGCTCTTGGCATTAAATAAAGCGTTCCGTGAGATAGGTTTTCCACTGTATCTTTCTTAATGTTACCACAATGAGCTAGATTACATGTGGTGCACTAACTGTACCAAGCAAACGATTTCAGATTTTTCTCTGGCTTTTGAACACAATGGAAATAGTGTGTGTTTTACAGGTTGAAAGTAAACAATTTTGCTGAAGCGCAATCAAATTTAACGTGCGTCAGGTTAGCGGAAGAAAAAAAAAGTTGCATAAAACACAACATAAATACATGCAAAACTAAAGTTATACTCATATAAACACTGTCTGATACAAATTAGTTAAAATAATTATTTAAAAAGTTATAAGGGCTCAAAGATAGATGGTATAAGCTGTTTGAAAAATAAAGGCTGCAAAGGGCTTTAAGATGTCTAAATATGTGTATGTATGCATATGTATTTGTATGTATATATGTATTTACGTATTTAAAGGAACAGTCTAGTCCAAAATAAACTTTCATGATTCAGATAGGACATGTAATTTTAAACAACTTTCCAATTTACTTTTATCACCAAATTTGCATTGTTCTCTTGGTATTCTTAGTTGAAAGCTAAAGCTAGGAAGTTCATATGCTAATTTCTTAGATCCTGAAGGCCGCCTCTTATCTGAATGCATTTTTACAGTTTTTACCACTAGAGGGTGTTAGTTCATGTGTGTCATATAGATAACACTGCATGCACACAAGTGGAGTTATCTAGGAGTCAGCACTGATTGGTAAAAAAGCAAGTCTGTTAAAAGAACTAAAATAAGGGGGCAGTCGGCAGAGTCTTAGATACAAGGTAATTACAGAGGTAAAAAGTATATTAATATAACAATACTGGTTATGCAAAACTAGGGAATGGGTAATAAAGGGATTATCTATTTTTTAAAACAATGAAAATCTTGTGTAGACTGTCCCTTTAAGTGAAGAACAGTGGAATGTGAAATATGTACAGTACATATACAGTAAAACACATACAGAATAATGTAAATGTATATATATATATATATATATATATTCCTATATAGAAAAACATATTTTTAATATATATATATATATATATATATATATAGATAGATATATATAGATATAGATATACTGTATATAAATATATGTATATATATCTATACATGTATATCTATTCCTACAGATTATCAGATAGATATATATATATATATATATATATGTAATAAAAAGTAAAAAAATTCTATCTGAAGAACATAGGAATGTAAGATATGAGTAACGTGCATCAGGGTTTGCAATTTAGGACTTACGCAGTTAGCACACATGAAGAATTGTTATGTTCAATGCGCGTTCTTAAAATATTAAGGGCCAGATTATGAGTGGAGTGCTAACAGTTACGTGCAAGCGAAAAGGGGTTTATTGTGAGTGTTTAAGTGCATCTGGTTTTTCACTCGTATTACAAGTTTAAAGTAAATGCAATCGCTTGAGCGCAATGAAGTTAACGCTCGTCTAGAAGTAAGTTTTCCCTCACAGAAGTTAATGGAGCAAAAACATGGAATAAAAAACCCTAATCGTGCACAAACACAATAATTAAATATAAATATCGCATAGATATGCTTTCACATGTTTTCATCTACTTGACTGCAAAGTGCTCCAATGCACTTATATATATATGTCTATATATGTGTACATATATTTATGTGTTTATATGTGTACATATGTCTGTAAATACACACTATATTTGTCTCATGATAAAAAAGCCTCTTAGAGGCCAATTTATCAAAGGTCTTGCGGATCTGATCCGACAGTGCGGATCAGGTCCGCAGGACCTCGCTGAATGCGGAGAGCAATATGCTCTCCGTATTCAGCATTGCACCCCTGCAGACTCACGGCCAATGGGCCACCAGCAGGGAGGTGTCAATCAACCCGATCGTATTCGATTGGGTTTGAATTGTGGCGATTCCTGTCCGCCTGCTCAGAGCAGGCGGACACGGTTATGGAGCAGCGGTCTCTTTTTTCGGAGCTTGATAAATGGTCCTCCTAGTCTTTTTTAAAGCACCATTAAATACAGTAGAATTGCATAATCAACATGTGCATAATAAAAATACAAAGCTTTAGCACTTACTCTACATTTAAATAATGAGTATTTTTTTTTGGATAAATTTAAAAATGTACTTCAATTTGTTGGCCCCTATATAATGTGAAAGGCAACAGCCAACACTGAACACTTGCACATGTCAACACTTGCACATGTCAACACTTGCACATGCTCAGTAGATGCTGGTGCCTCAGAAAATGTACCCATAAAAAAGACTGTGCACAATCTGATAATGGGTGTAAATTGTAAGGCTCTTAAAAATGTATGCTATGTCTGAATAATAAAAGTTTAATTTTGACTTTTGTGATATCCTAGGCTTCCCTGGGCATAAAAAACTGTTATCTCCTCTGCTGAGATCAGTTAGAGATTACTAGATTAACAGTCTCATAGTGTTTACCGTTAGTGATGTCGCGAACCTAAAAATTTGGGTTAGCGAACGGAGAACTCAAACTTCCACAAAAGTTTGTGAACCGGCGAACCGGGCGAACCGCCATAGACTTCAATAGGCAGGCGAATTTTAAAACCCACAGGGACTCTTTCTGGCCACAATAGTGATGGAAAAGTTGTTTCAAGGGCACTAACACCTGGACTGTGGCATGCCGGAGGGGGATCCATGGCAAACTCCCATGGAAAATTACATAGTTGATGCAGAGTCTGGTTTTAATCCATAAAGGGCAT